>NC_044039.1:53983874-54240447 GCF_901765095.1 Microcaecilia unicolor
AAGTGAGGGACAGTGCGGGGGAATGTAGCATTGTAGGCTGCTGTCCTTTGCCTCTGAGTCTCGTGCCATTGCTTACTGCGTTTGCCTGCTTCCCGCCACCCTGCTGCCTAAATTGTACCTCAGGGTTCCATCGCTGTCTGCCTGTCTGTTTTCATAACGTCACCTAATGTCAGTTCAGCTTGCCTCCAGCATTCCCTTCCCTCTCACTGTTCCGCCCTCTGACATCATTACGTTTTGATGCGAGGGCGGGGCAGTGAGGAGGAACGGAACGCTGGATGCTGGTTGACGTCATTTGATGTTATGAACTCAGGCAGCTAGACAGCGATGGAATGTTGGAGGTGCAAATTATTATATAGGATGTGGCTCACTATGGGGCTCATTTTCAAACAGAAAAACATCCAAAAAGCAGCAAATGGACTTTTTTTTAACTAAAATGTCCAAATCGCTATTTTCGAAACCCTTTTTATAATATGGTTTTCTATACATTTCATATGCAGTGCCTCCAAATCACAAGGAGGCATATTGGGAAGGGATATGGGGATGTTTTTCTGCCAAAATGGAACAAAGCAAAAACAAATTAGACATTCTGGTCTAGACCTGTTTCAATCACGACTAGGTCACAAAAAGGTGACCCAAATGACCACTGTAAGGATTAAGACATGACCCCATTACTCCACCATTAGTCACTGACCCCCTCCCACCCCCCACCCCCAAAATATGAAAGAAACAGTACATACTAGCTGTATGACAGCTTCACATGCTATGGTCTATCCTATTAAAGCAGCAAGTAGGTCCTTGGAGTAGCCTAGTGGTCGGTGCAGTACACTGAAGAGAAGGAGACCCATGCCCATATCCCACTCTAACAGGTACACTTGTGGTGGAAAGTGCAAGCCCTCCAAAACCCACCAAAAACCTACTGTACTCACATATAAGTGATACCTGGAGCCATAAGGCCTATTGTAAAGGGGATGGGACGACTTCCCTATGAGGAATGGCTAAAGCAGCTGGGGCTCTTCAGCTTGGAGAAAAGACAGCTGAGGGGAGATATGATAGATGTCTATAAAACAATGAGCGGAGTGGAATGGGTAGATGTGAAGCGTCTGTTTACGCTTTCCAAAAATACTAGGACTAGGGGGCATGCGATGAAGCTACAAAGTAGTAAATTTAAAACGAATCGGAGAAACTTTTTCTTCACTCAACGTGTAATTCAACTCTGGAATTTGTTGCCAGAAAATGTGGTAAAGGTGGTTAGCTTAGCAGAGTTTTAAAAAGGTTTGGACGGCTTCCGAAAAGAAAAGTCCATAGACCATTTTTAAATTGGACTTGGGGAAAATATTTCTGGAATAAGCAGCATAAAATGTTTTGTACTTTTTTGGGGATCTTGCCAGATATTTGTGACCTGGATTGGCCACTGTTGGAAACAGGATGCTGGGCTTGATGGACCTTTGGTATGTCCCAGTATGGCAATACTTATGTACTTATGTACAGTAGGCTTTTGGTGGGTTTTAGAGGGCTCACCATACAATATAAGGGGGAAATGGTGAGATGAGTACCTGGGACCTTTTATGTGACGTCCACTGCAGGGCCCCCTAGGGTGTTCCATTGCTCTGCTGGGATGTCTGTGTGGCCAGTCTACTAAGAATGCTGGGCCCCCCATACATCCCAATGATTTGTTTTTGTGCATTTTTCCCTTGGATTTTTTTTTTCAAAAAAGGTCCAAAAAGATAGCCTCACTGGACCCAACATTCAGACCACAGGAAGGAGCCCGGCTAACTCCTGCAGTTGGAGGTCAACCTGGATATTCAATGCCGGGCCATTTCTGTTGACCGGCATTGAATATCCATGTGTTTTTTTGGCCGGTTTAAATTTAACCAGCCAAGCTGATATTCCGTACTGACCTGATAAAAGTTTAAACTCTGTCCTTTCCTGGTTCTCTTCCTACCTCTCCCTCCGCACCTTCAGTGTTCACTCTGGTGGATCTTCTTCTACTTCTATCCCTCTGCCTGTCGGCGTATCTCAGAGTTCTGTTCTTGGTCCCCTCCTCTTTTCTATCTACACTTCTTCCCTTGGTTCATTAATCTCATCCCATGGCTTTTCCTACCATCTCTATGCTGATGACTCTCAAATCTACCTTTCTACCCCTGATATCTCATCTTGCATCCAAACCAAAGTTTCAGCGTGCTTGTCTGATATTGCTGTCTGGATGTCTCAACACCACCTGAAATTAAACATGACTAAAACCGAGCTTCTCATTTTTCCCCCCAAACCCACCTCCCCACTCTCCCCGTTTTCTATTTCTGTTGATGGCTCTCTCATTCTCCCTATCTCCTCAGCTCGAAACCTTGGGGTCATCTTTGACTCTTCTCTCTCCTTCTCGGCACATATCCAGCAGATCGCCAAGACCTGTCATTTCTTTCTTTACAACATCTGTAAAATCCGCCCCTTTCTTTCCAAGCACTCTACCAAAACCCTCATCCATACCATTGTCACCTCTAGTTTAGACTACTGCAATCTGCTTCTTGCTGGCCTCCCACTTAGTCACCTCTCCCCTCTCCAATCGGTTCAAAACTCTGCTGCCCGTCTCGTCTTCCGCTAGGGTCACTTTGCTAATACTACCCCTCTCCTCAAGTCGCTTCACTGGCTCCCTATCTGTTCTCGCATCCTGTTCAAACTTCTTCTACTAACCTATAAATGTACTCACTCTGCTGCTCCCCAGTATCTCTCCACACTCGTCCTTCCCTACACCCCTTCCCGTGCACTCCGCTCCATGGATAAATCCTTCTTATCTGTTCCCTTCTCTACTACTGCCAACTCCTGACTTCGCGCCTTCTGTCTCGCTGCACCTTATGCCTGGAATAAACTTCCTGAGCCCCTACGTCTTGTCCCATCCTTGGCCACCTTTAAATCTAGACTGAAAGCCCACCTCTTTAACATTGCTTTTAACTCTTAACCACTTGTAACCACTCGCCTCCACCTACCCTCCTCTCCTCCTTCCTGTGCACATTAATTGATTTGATTTGCTTACTTTATTTTTTGTCTATTAGATTGTAAGCTCTTTGAGCAGGGACTGTCTTTCTTCTATGTTTGTGCAGCGCTGCGTACGCCTTGTAGCGCTATAGAAATGCTAAATAGTAGTAGTAGTAGTAGTTAAACCAGAAAAAGATATTCCTGCTATTTCGGCAACCTAATTTTGGCGCCAAACATACGTACATAAGTATTGCCATACTGGGAAAGACCAAAGGTCCATCAAGCCCAGCATCCTGTTTCCAACAGTGGCCAATCCAGGTCACAAATACCTGGCAAGATCCCAAAAAAGTACAAAACATTTTATACTGCTTATTCCAGAAATAGTGGATGTTTCCCAAGTCCATTTAATAATGGTCTATGGACTTTTCCTTTCGGAAGCCGGCCAAACCTTTTTTAAACTCTGCTAAGCTAACCACCTTTACTACATTCTCTGACAACGAATTACACGTTGAGTGAAGAAATATTTTCTCCAATTCATTTTAAATTTACTACATTGTAGCTTCATCACATGCCCCCTAGTCCTAGTATTTTTAGAAAGTGTAAACAAACGCTTCACATCTACTTATTCAACTCCACTCATTATTTTATAGACCTCTATCATATCTTCCCTCAGTCGTCCCATCCCCTTTATCATTTTCATCGCCCTTCTCTGCACCTTTTCTAATTCCACTATATTTTTTTTGAGATGTGGCGACCAGAATTGAATACAATTTTCGAGGTGCGGTGGCACCATGTAGCGATACAAAGGCATTATAACATCCTCATTTTTATTTTCCATTCCTTTCCTAATAATACCTAACATTCTATTTGCTTTCTTAGCCGCAGCAGCACACTGAGCAGAAGGTTTCAACGTATCATGAACGACAACACCTAGATCCCTTTCTTGGTCCATGACTCCTAACGTGGAACCTTGCATGACGTAGCTGTAATTCAGGTTCCTCTTTCCCACATGCATCATTTTGCACTTGCTCACATTAAACGTCATCTGCCATTTAGACGCCCAGTCTCGTAAGGTCCTCTTGTAATTTTTCACGTAGCCAGTGATGTGCTCAATGTTAGCAGATAGCTGGTTATATCACACCATATAACTGGTTATCCTCTAAGCACTAACCAACAATATCAGTGGGAAATAACCAGCTATCTCCCACTGAATATTGCTCGAAAGCCATTCAAGTGACATTGAAGTGGCCAGGAGCCGTTTCTGGATGGTTAAATGGTGTTGGGGGGAGAGGGGACTGAGCACAAAAACATCTAGCTATTTTTTGAAAAGAAAAAGTTGAATTTTTTCTGGTTTGAAAATGGACATGTTCGCTGCTGGATTTTTGGACCTTTTCTGCAAAATGACCAAATTGGATTTAGACATCATATTGAAAATGCCCTTCCACATGGACTTTGGAAATGCTGTTATTTGAGCATAGGGGCTCTGTTTACTAAAGTGCGCTAGTGTTTTTTGCATGTGCACAAAATTAGCGTGTGCTAACTGTGTAGGCGCCCATAGGAATATTATGGGCGCCTACATAGCACGCACTAATGGTTAGCGCATGCTAAAAGCACTAACGCGCCTCTAGCGTGGCTTAGTAAACGGGGCCCTAGGAGTCAGCTACAAAGAATGAGACTGTACCAATGATGACACACTGCATGGAGATGTTTCATATTTTAGGATTTAGAATGGTGTGTCATTGACCATGTGCTGATGGACTGGTGAGGAGGTGATAGAATAAAAAGACTGAACTGGAAAAAAAACAATTTAGGATTTTTTTCATCTGAATACTGCCAAATCTGGAGGAAATATCTCTCTTTGTGTTAAGAAATTATTGTAGTGAAAGTATCTGTATGCTTTAGAATGTGTTTTTAAATTTGAGGTGCTAGTGATTGGGGGGCCCTTTTACAAAGGTGCAGGAGGGCTAATGGATGGGTAGTGCATGCCCAATCAGCACTACCACCAGGGTAGCGTGTGTGCCCGGCAGTGATTCTGACTTTAGTGTGTGCTGAATCCCGCAGTAGAAAATAATTTTCTATTTTCTACCACAGGGAGTGTTCCTGGCAGTAACCGGCAGCACGCCTATATTGGTGCTCACTGCATGGTTACCATGTGGGTAGTGTGTGAGCCAATGGGTGGCGGTAAGGGCTCAGGCCGTAAATAGGTGTGTGCTAGTTTTAATATTAGTGTAGGCCCATTTCCTGGACCATTAAAAATAGCCTTTTCCCCAGCCGTGATAAAAAATGGCCCAGCGCGTGCATAAAAGATGCACCCACACTCCCGCAGGCCAATTTTTACTGTACTTTTATAAAAGGACCCCTGGATGAGAAGTATCACGTGGTTATTTAAATGGTTTTAGCTTGATGTCATCTTTTATAGAGTTTGGAGCAGATATTGGACAATTGGGAATGAAATTACCAGAAGTCTGGATGTCAAGTGGATATTCATCAGATATTTATCATATGAGAGATAGTGTGTTTTTATGAAACTGAATTTTGTATTATGAAATTATTGGTGTTCAAATTTGGGATTAAGAGAGACTGAGTAAAAAGAGACTTATATATTGAAATGATGGTTATAACGAACTGAGGAAATGTTACACAGGTAACAATTCCCTATGATGATATGATGGTTCAAAAATAAAAAGATAAATAAACCATCAAAAGACACTTGAAATTTCATATACAAATAGTCCATGAGTAAAAATCTGGGGAAATCTTTGGGTACAGAATCTATAGGCACAAGTCTTTGCTTTATGAATCATATCACACATGTATCTCTATGAAACTTCCATACAGGAATGAGGAAACTAAACAATGTCTGTAACCTTCTTCTAACTCAGGTTAACTGTGTAGGCAGAAAGGTTCATAGAGGCACTGGTCAGCTGAAATTTAATGAAAGGTTCTATATGAGACAGATATAAAACTTCCACAAGCATGAAGACATTGCAAACTGCTTAAATTAGTATAAAACCTATGGTAAGGGAGTGGTGTAATGGGTCATATAATGGGTTAGGAATCAGAAGATCTGAGGTCAAGTCCCATATCTGCCACCACTAACATGTTTTTCCCCTTTTCTGTATATGGGAAAATGCTTAGTTCCTAAGGCATCTCTTACTCCTTTAGGAGCCCACTTTAAACTGTAGGGTCTTCAGGGATTCATTCCATATGAACTGTACACAAATTGTACATGTGCCAGACAAATGATAAAATAAACATATGCTTGTATAATTAGGAGGATAAAATATGTAAGTTTAACTACAAGGGCATCCTTACAAGGTATTATTTTAGTGAATCACTATGGTTGATATATTACCAAGAATAAAAATAAATTGTAGAGAGAAGACAGATAAATGGAAGAGGTCTAAAAGAGAGAGGGAGAGGTGGAGAAAGATAACAGATGAGAAAGGGAGAGGCAGAGACTTAAACATGACAACAGAAGAGGCAGAGAAATAAAAACAGGAGGTAACAGAGACTGATTAACCAAGAGATAGTTTGGCAAACATAAATTGCACACATTGTTATTAGAGGATACAGTATATTTACCTAATGAAACGTAGCATTGCACTTACATTATAAAACAAGCATAAAATGAATCGAAAGGAGAGCCTTTTAATGCACAACCTCTCTCAAAAATGACAAGCAGGCTCAGTTTATATCAATGATAGCTATTAAAGCAATAGACCACTAAACAAAACAGTTCCACTCTGCAAGGTATATTGAACCAATACTAATTCAAAAATATCATCTGTTTCTCTTTGGGCCCTATTTTCTAAAGTGTCCAAAGCAGCTAATGTAGGAATTGGCATGCAATATTAGTGCAGAGGCCCATACTAACAATGTACTAGCTTGACAGCATATGAACACAGGAGTTTCCCTACTGGGTTAGAACAAAAGTCTATCTAGCCCAGTATCCTGTTAGTAACAGTGGCCAACCCAATCACAAGTACCTGGCAGGATCCCAAAACGCACCAAGATTCGATGGTACTTAACCCCCAGGGATAAGCAGTGGCTTTCCCAGGGTCTACCTTAATAACAATTTATGGATTTTTTTCCTCAAGGAATTTGTCCAAACATTTTTTTAAATACAGCTGCATTGACCACATGCTCTGGCAACAAGTTCCAGAGCTTAACTATACATTGAGAAAAAAATGTTTTCTCCTATTTGTTTTAAAAGCGCTACTATTGCTTGGAGATTTCAACTTGCCTGATGTGGATTAGAACATCCCATCTGCAGAATCAGAAAGAAGCAGAGAGATTGTGGATGCCTGACAAAGTGCTCTACTCAGACAAATGGTAATGAAACCCATGACGGAAGAGGCATTGCTGGATCTCGTGCTCACAAATGGAGATCATCACACCATTATGGTTTGATATAGGAGCTAAAACAGAGTGCAGACACACAAAACTCAAAGTATTTGATTTTAAATATGATGACTTTAGCAAAATGGGGGAGTACCTCAAGAAAGAGCTGACAGGATGGGTAGATATAGGAGAAGTGGCAGGGCAGTAGTTCAAGCAGAAAGGAGTTATTAATATAACAGCATATCTTTATGTAAAGAAAAGGTGGAGGGAACAAGCGGAAAAGGAAACCTATATGATTTTTCCAAAAAATTGCTGAAAAAATAAAGGCAAAAGAGGCAACAAGAGGAACACAGACAAGATTACTGGATAAAATTCAAAGAAGCGAAGAGGGAAATACAATTAGCAAAAGCACAGATGGAAGAAAAAATGGCTAAAGATGTTAACAGAGGTGGCAAGACAAGAAAGGAGGAAAGGTAGAAATGGAATTGTAAAATTGAAAGCTGCAGACTACCTCTATGTGGAGAGTGATGAGGGAAAAACAGATGTGCTAAATAAATACTTCTTTGTTCACAGATGAAAATCCTGGAGAAGTACTACACTTGGCTGCTAAAGATATATATGGGGGTGGAGTAGATATCACACCATTCATGGAAGAAAGTGTATATAAACAACTTAAAAAACTGAAGGTAGATGAAGCCATGGAGCCAAAAGGCAAACATCCAGGAATATTTAGGGAACTCAGAGAAATCCTGGCAGGAGCTTGTAAGGATTTATTTAATAGATCTTAGGAGACTGGAGATGTTCCATGAGATTGGAGATAAGTGGATGTGGTCTTGCTTCATAAAAGTTGAGACAGGGAAGAAGTGGGAAACTACAGACTATTAAGCCTCGCTTCGGTGGTTGGAAAACAAATGGAGATGCTGCTGAAGGAAAGGCTAGTGAACTTCCTAGAATCCAACAGGTTGCATGATCTGAGGCAGCATGGCTTTACCAAAGGAAAATCCTGCCAAACAAATCCAATTGATTTTTTTGACTGGGTGACCAGTAAGCTGAATAATGGATAATGTGGTCTACTTGGATTTCAACAAAGCCTTAAATATGGTTCCTCATAGGAGACTCATGAATAAGATAAATGTGATGAAGCCAGGACCCAAAGTGGTGAACTGGATTGTAAACTGATTGACTGACAGACAACAGAGGATGCTGGTAAATGGAATCTCGTATAAAAGGAAGGTGAATAGTGGAGTGCTACAGGGTTCTGTGAGTGACACTGTTGAAGGGTTAAACAGAAAGATCTGCTTTTTTGTGGATGATGTGAAGATTGCCAACAGAGTGGAAAGTCCAGAGGGAGTAGAAAGAATGAGAAAAGATCTATAGGAGTTAGAAGGATGGTCTAAGATTTGATAGTTAAATTTTAATGTGAAGAAGTGCAGTGATGCACTTGGGTTTTTGATGAGGCAGTCCCAAAAAGCCCCTGTAGAGGGTGGGTTCTAGATATAACAGCCCTTAGGGATAAAACACCCAGCCTTAAGACTAAGGAAGAGAAGGAAGAACCAAAACACCACCAGGAAGGGAAGATTAGGGTTATTCCTTCTAGAATAGAGATGAAGTTAACCCATTTGGCAGCCAAGTGATGAAGCCCAATTTCCATGGCTTTGAAAGCAATATGTCATGCCTTCTCCAAAGGGAAGTTGGACATTTTAATATGTGCCAATTATCAATACTTGGTTGTTGGCACCCAATTATTGATAATTAAGAGCTAGTTATTCAATTAATTTGCACACACTTCTCAGCAGCATTCCCAAATTTGGGCACAGAAATTTGGTCACCATATATAGAATCAAGGAGAAAATGGTTATTGCTAAAATATATATTTTTTTAATTCCTATTGTAGTATTGAGATGTGAGATTAGCTTTCAACATTTTGGTAATAAAAATACTAACAAAAACTAATCAATCATTCTCACTTTTCTCATCATTGTTGTGTTATCCTATCTTATAAGAACAAAAAGGTACTCCAAGATAGTACTGTTCTATGAGCCCAGATACTTTTGATCAGTTAAAGTCAATTTGCCTCAGGCTTTGTGCCACATAACTCACTCTAGTACTGATAGAATTAATCACCCACAATGCGTCACAGCTTAAGCAAAAAATCTCTAGACCTTTTCAATGATGATCATGTGAAGAATGTGCAATATATTTGCTGAAATTTAAAACAGCTTTCCATTTACAATATAATGGTCTTTGACACAGTATGACAAGCAAAATGTGCCTAATTTGGTTTGTATTTCAGTACCACGGTAATCTTAGGTTTTGAAAATGCCTGGAACATTGCATGTTTTCCATTCATTCAAAACAAAAAACATCCTGATTCTTTTTCAAGTTTCCCCACCACAAGCATTGTCTCATGCCATGCCACTGAGAGATTAAAAGTCTGGATTGAAACATACCGTATGTTTCAATGGGAAACAAGAATATCCCATCTTGTGTCTTTTGCATTCAGTGTCACATGTATGGTTATCTCCCAGTTGGTGACATGTCATATGTATGTGCCCGATGCAAAGAGCTCCTACCTCTTCGAGAACATGTCTGTTCTCTTGAGGCTAGAGTAGCAGACTTGGAGGAGCTGAGGGAGACAGAGAGGTACATAGAGGAGACCTACAGGGATGTTGTAGAGAAGTCCCACCTCCAGTCTGGTAGCACCTGTGCTACCTTGGAGGAGGGAGGTCTCCTAGAAGGAGAGCATCACCCTGGTGAAGTAGGATGTACTCCTGTAGCCAGGACCTGCCCACAAGGGGAGGTACTATCCTCTCGCACCGAGGATATGTCTCCTAGTGCTGCCCGGGAGCGAAAGGTTAGGACAGCTATTGTAGTTGGTGATTTGATCATTAGGCATATAGATAGCTGGGTGGCTGGTGGATGAGAGGATCACCTTGTGACTTGCCTGCCTGGTGTGAAGGTGGCGGACCTCACGCGCCACCTAGATAGGATTTTAGATAGTGCTGGGGAGGAGTCGGCTGTCTTGGTACGTGTAGGTACCAATGACATAGGAAAATGTGGGAGAGAGATTCTGGAAGCCAAATTTAGGCTCTTAGGTAGAAAGCTCAAATCCAGATCCTCTAGGGTAGCATTTTCTGAAATGCTACCCGTTCCACACGCAGGGCCCAAGAGACAGGCAGAGCTCTGGAGTTTCAATGCGTGGATGAGACAATGGTGCAGGGAGGAGGGTTTTAGATTTATTAGGAACTGGGCAACATTCTGGTGAAGAGGGAGCCTATTCCGAAAGGATGGGCTCCACCTTAACCAGGGTGGGACCAGGCTGCTGGCATCGGCATTTAAAAAGGAGATAGAACAGCTTTTAAACTGGAAACGGGGGGAAGGCCGATGGTTGCTCAAAAGCGCATGGTTCGGGATAAGGTATCTTTCAAAGATATCACCAAAACAGGGAAGATAGGGTATCCTGATAGTGAGGTTGCAAAAGAGACCGTAGTAGATCAGGTGTCCTTAAATACAAATAAAAATCATACAAAAGATTGCAAATTAATACTGTCAAGTACTAAGAATGATGTAAATAGGAACAACAAAAATAGTTTGAATTGTCTATACGCGAATGACAGGAGCCTAAGAAATAAGATGGGAGAGTTAAAATATATTGCACTAAATGAAAAATAGATATAATAGGCATCTCTGAGACCTGGTGGAGGGAGGATAACCAGTTGGACACTGTCATACCAGGGTACAAATTATATCGTAGTGATAGGGTGGATCGAATTGGTGGAGGGGTAGCATTGCATATTAACGAGAGCCTTGAATCAAATAGATTGAAAATTCTGCAGGAAACAAAACACTTCTTAGAATCATGTGCAAAGGGGAAAAGGATAGTAATAGGAGTGTACTACTGTACGCCTGGCCAGGATAAACAGACAGATGCAGAAATGTTAAAGGAAATTAGGGACCCAAACAAACTGGGCAACACAATAATAATGGGTGATTTCAATTACCATGATATTGACTGGGTAAATATAACATTGGGGCACGCTAGGGAGGTAAAATTCCTTGATGAAATCAAGGACAGCTTTATGGAGCAGCTGGTACAGGAGCCGACAAAAGAATGGAAAATTCTAGACCTAGTCCTTAGTAGAGCACATGATCTGGTGCGGGAGGTAATGGTGCTGGGGCCGCTTGATAACAGTGATCATAATATGATCGGATTTCATATTAGCTTTGAAGTAAATATACATAGGAAATCAAATACGTTAGGGTTTAACTTTAAAAAAGGAGACTATGATAAAATGAGAAGAACAGTGAAAAGAAAACTTAGAGGAGCAACTGCGAGGGTCAAAAATTTACATCAAGCTTGGACGCTGTTCAAAAACACCATCCTGGAAGCCCAGGCCAAATATATTCCGCATATTAAAAAAGGAGGACGGAAGACCAAACAACAGCCGGCATGGTTATTAAAGCTAAAAGAAAATCCTTCAGAAAATGGAAGAAGGAACCGACTGAAAATAATAAGAAATGGCATAAGGAATGTCATGTCAAATGCAAAGCGCTGATAAGGAAGGCTAAGAGGGACTTCGAAAAAAAGATTGCATTGGAGGCAAAAATACATAGTAAAATTTTTTTTAGGTATATTAAAAGCAGGAAGCCGGCAAAAGAATCAGTTGGACCGCTAGATGACCGAGAAGTAAAAGGAGCGATCAGGGAAGACAAAGCCGTAGCGGAGAGATTAAATGAATTCTTTGCTTCGGGCTTCACCGAGGAAGATTTGGGTAGGATACTGGTGCCAGAAATGGTATTCGAAGTTAATGAGTTGGAGGAACTTAATTAATTCTATGTAAACCTGGAGGATGTAATGGGGCAGTTCTACAAACTGAAGAGTAGCAAATCTCCTGGACCAGATGGTATTCATCCCAGAGTACTGATAGAACTGAAAAATGAGCTTGTGGAGTTATTGTTAGTAATATGTAATTGGAGGGTGGCCAATGTAATGCCGATTTTAAAAAAGGTTCCAGAGGAGATCCGGGAAATTATAGACCGGTGAGTCTGATGTCGGTGCCGGGCAAAATGGTAGAGACTATTATTAAGAACAAAATTACAGAGCATATTCAAAATCATGGATTAACTAGACAAGGTCAACTTGGATTTAGTGAAGGGAAATCTTGCCTCACCTATCTACTACATTTCTTTGAAGGGGTGAACAAACATGTGGATAAAGGTGAGGTGGTTGATATTGTGTATCTGGATTTTCAAAAGGTGTTTGACAAAGTACCTCATGAAAGATTCCAGAGGAAATTGGAGAGTCATGGGATAGAGGTAGTGTTCTATTGTGGATTAAAAACTGGTTAAAAGATAGAAAACAGAGAGTAGGGTTAAATGGTCAGTATTCTCAATGGAGAAGGGTAGTTAGTGGGGTTTCCCAGGGGTCTTTGCTGGGACTGCTGCTTTTTAACATATTTATCAATAATCTAGAGATGGGAGTAACTAGTGAAGTAAATAAATTTGCTGATGACACAAAGTTATTCAAAGTCATTAAATCACGGGAGGATTGTGAAAAATTACAAGAGGACCTTACGAGACTGGGAGACTGGGCATCTAAATGGCAGATGACATTTAATGTGAGCAAATGTAAAGTGATGCATGTGGGAAAGAGGAACCTGAATTATAGGTACGTCATGCAAGGTTCCATGTTAGGAGTCACCAACCAAGAAAGGGATTTAGGCATCGTCGTTGATGATATGTTGAAACCTTCTGCTCAGTGTGCTGTTGCGGCTAAGAAAGCAAATAGAATGTTAGGTATTATTAGGAAAGGAATTGGAAACAAAAATGTGGACGTTATAATGCCTTTGTATCGCTCCAAGGTGCGACCGCATCTCGAATATTGTGTTCAATTCTGGTTGCCGCATCTCAAAAACGATATGGTGGAATTAGAAAAGGTGCAGAGAAGAGCGACGAAAATGATAAAGGGGATGGGACGACTTCCCTATGAGGAAAGGCTAAAGCGGCTAGGGCTCTTCAGCTTGGAGAAAAGGCGGCTGAGGGGAGACATGATAGAGGTCTATAAAATAATGAGTGGAGTTGAACGGGTAGATGTGAAGCATTTCTTTACATTTTCCAAAAATACTAGGACTAGGGGGCATGCGATGAAGTTACAATGTAGTAAATTTAAAATGAATCAGAGAAAAATTTTCTTCACTCAACGTGTAATTAAACTCTGGAATTCGTTGCCAGAGAATGTTGTAAAGGCAGTTAGCTTAGCGGAGTTTTAAAAAGGTTTGGACGGCTTCCTAAAGGAAAAGTCCATAGACCATTATTATTAAGTGAACTAGGGGAAAATCCACTATTTCTGGGATAAGCAGTATAAAATGTTTTGTACTTTTTTGGGATCTTGCCAGGTATTTGTGACCTGGATTAGCCACTGTTGGAAACAGGATGCTGGGCTTGATGGACCTTTGGTCTGTCCCAGTATGGCAATACTTATGTACTTATCATTTTCATCGCTGTTCTCTGTTTCTTGTATATTTGCGCTATATCTTTTTTCAAATGCAATGAACAAAATTTCACACAGTAATCAAAGTGTGGTTGTACCATGGAACGATACAAGGGCATTATAATATTCTCAATTTTGTTCTTCATTCCTTTCTTAATAATTCCTAACATTCTATTTGCTTTTTTAGCTGCTTCACACAAAGCAGAGGGTTTCAATGTATCATTAACGACAATATTTAAATCCTTTTCTTGGGTAGTGACTCCTAATGTGGAACCTTGCATCACGTACCTATAGTTTGGGTTCCCTAAATGCATCACATTGCACTTACTCACATTGTAATGACTGGAGAGCTTTACCTACAGCTGGTGGGCAGAGCAGAGAAAGTTCCCACTGGTATGATCCCTGATCACAGCATAAGTTTTGGAGGGGGAGGGAAAACCTGGTCTGGCAGCAGGAAGAAAAGTGTCCCAAACAGACATGCCATGCAATTTCAGATGCAATCCTTGCAGCCCGACCAGGATCCTGATTTAGCCCAGGCACCTTGGCTTACTAAAAAATACAATATGGACACTCGCTACAAGAGGGAGGGGGGGTGTCCAGAAACTAATAGGAGAGAGGAAGTAGAAAGTGAGGAGACAGAGGTGGAGTGGGTTGATCAATCAGGGCCCCAGACTGCTCCAGAGGCATACCTCTTGAGGGAGAATGGAAATATCTCCAGAGACTGTACCTCCCCAGCTGTGGGGAGGTACAGTAACTAGAGAACTCTGTGGTTTTGTTTTGTTTTTTGGCTTTCACAAGTCCCTTGGGAGGACTAGTTTAATACTAACTGGTGCGAGGGAGGTGGGACCAGCCAGCATTATAGTATGCTGTAACTGTTTGAAAACGATGTGAAAAGCCATTGACCAGTTTGGAACTTTAAAATGAACTTCTATGAACTGTGAAATGAACTGTTTCTGAACTTTGAGCTGAACTTTGGAATGATAATCAGGGTAGTGCTTTAGGCTCTGTTAAGGGTTTATTTTGAGGAAGATAAGATTGCCCTCACAAGAAGAAAAAGGGTTAAAGTTTCCTTGGAGGTTCCCCCCCCCCCCCCTCTTTCGCCAAGCCCTGCAAAAGAGACAGAGTCTTGACAGACCTTTGTCCAAGTGCTTTACTGAGGGGGAGAAGAGGTGTGGAGTGCAGTCTTTTTGGGATTTAACCATAGGCAAAACCCTCTCGTTACGGAGTGTTGTGTCACATGGGAGAGTTATCTCTACCCAGGATTATTGAGGGTTATTTCTTTTTGAAAAGCCAGATTGATATCCCGAACTGGAACTGAGGATTGGGATTGCGGTAGTTTTTGTTTTTTTTTATTTGCTGTGTATTTTCAGACCTGCTTTGCAGCAGCCACCTATCTAATGACTGGAAAAGACTCCTTATCAGATTCTCCTCAGCATTACAACCAAGTGACATCCTACAACATTAAATGTCATCTGCCATTTGGATGCCCTGTCTCCCAGTCTTGTAAGGTTCTCCTGCAATTTTTCACAATCTTCTTGTGATTTAACAACTTTGATCAACTTTGTGCCATCAATAAATGTAATCACTCGTTATTCTTGTTTCCAGATCATTTATAAATATGTTAAAATGCAGCAGTCCCAGCACAGATCCCTGGGGAACCCCCACTATTTACCTTTTCCCCGTCAGAATAGTGTATCATTATTGCTATTACTAGAATTTAATTTGTCCATCTCCAAGTTTACCATATTCTCCACTCAGGCTTTTGAACGTGGCATAGTACAGAAACAGTTGTTATTTCTATTTATGACACTGCTCGGTATATACTCTGTCAAAATAGTAAGAGTTTAATCCTATAGTTCGGTCTATCAACAGCTTTTGATTTGGTGGATTATGATATTTTGCTTTCTGAATTTAATCATATTGATATTGATGGTAATGTATTAAAGTAGTTCAGAGGATTTTTGGTGTCTAGGTCATATAAAGTAAAATACAATGGAAAATTTTTGGATAGCTAGAAAAATCCATGTCCTTTGTCACCTACATGGTTTAATATACATTCTTTGGGTTTGGATCTTACTAGAGAGGTTACACCACTTACAGCTAAGCCGATGATATTACAGTGTTAATTCTGATTTATACATCTCTTAATTCAGTATCATCAGTTGTTCATAGATGATTAGGTCCTGGATGTTACGCTATCGTCTTAAGTTCAACACTGATAATACCAAATTTTTATTTTTTTACAACAATCCCGATCCTTTAGCGAACCATATAATGGTGGACCAAACTGTATACTCACTTTATTCTGTAATTAAGATACTGAGAGTTTAGGTTGACCAGAAATTATCCCTTGACTCTCAACTCAATGCTCTAAGAGCTCTTTCTTTCTTTTGAGGAATTTAAGACACATAGAGGGGCATAATCGAACGGTGCCAGCCATCTATATGGGCGGCCATCTATATGGCCGGCGCAGCAAAGAGTGGTCCCAAACTGTATTATCGAAAAAGATGGCCGGCCATCTTTCGCTTCGATAATACGTTGGGGCCAGCCAAATGTCAGAGATGGCCCGGTTTGAGATGGCCGGCATCGGTTTTCGCCGATAATGGAAACTGATGCCAGCCATCTCAAACCCGGCCAAATCCAAGGCATTTGGGCATGGGAGGAGCCAGCATTTGTAATACACTGGTCCACCTCACATGCTAGGACATCAACCGGGCACTCTAGGGGGCACTGCAGTGGACTTCAAAAATTGCTCCCAGGTGTATACCTCCCTTACCTTGTGTGCTGAGCCCCCAAAACCCACTCCCCACAACTCTACACCATTACCATAGCCCTTATGGGTGAAGGGCGGCACCTACATGTGGGTACAGTGGCTTTGGGGGGGTGGAGGGCTTCCATTTACCACCAGAAGTGTAACAGGTAGGGGGAGGATGGGCCTGGGTCCACCTGCCTGAAGTGCACTGCATCCATAAAAAACTGCTCCAGAGACCTGCATACTGCTGTCAGGGAGCTGGGTATGACATTTCAGGCTGGCATAGAGGCTGGCAAAAAGGTTTTTTTTGTTTGTTTTTGGGTGGGAGGGGGTTGATGTCCACTGGGGGAGTAAGGTGAGGTGATCCCCGATTCCCTCTGGTGGTCATCTGGCCAATTGGGGCACTTTTTTGAGGCTTGGTCCTAAAAATAAATGGACCAAGTGAAGCCGGCCAAATGCTCGTCCGAGCCGGCCTTCTTCCCGAGGGAAATATTTCGCAACCTTGTACAATCAATGGTACTAAGCCATACAGACTATTGCAATGGAATTTATGCGGGATGCAAAGAACAACTGACAAAGAAACTTCAGACCGCTCAAAACACAGCAGCCAGGTTGATATTTGGTAAATCACGATTCGAAAGTGCCAAACCCCTCTGGGCAAAACTGCACTGGCTTCCAATCAAGGAACGTATCACCTTCAAAATCTGCACCCTGGTCCACAAAATTATCTATGGCCAAGTCCCAGGATATATGACAAACCTCATTGACCTACCAAGCAGAAACATATCTAGTTCATCTCGAACACACCTAAACCTTCACTATCCAAACTGCAAAGGACTCAAATACAATGCAACCTACGCATCCGGCTTCTCCTATATAAGCACACAATTATGGAACGCACTGCCAAAAGCTGTGAAAACAACCTACGACCACCTAAACTTCAGGGAATCACTGAAAACCTACCTATTCAAAAAGGCATACCCCACTGACCCAACATAAATACCTACGCTCGGCAACACAGCAAAACCAAAGCTCATAATGGACACCAACAGCCTAATTTTCGAAAGGGATCACCGGCAATCTTCTGACACAAATCGGGAGATCGCCGGCCAAATCGGTACTATCGAAAGCCGATTTTGGCCGGCTTCAACTGCTGTTTCGTTGCGGTGCCGGCCAACCTTTAAGGGGCGTGTTGGTAGGGTAGTGAAGGCGGGACGAGGGGCAGGGTGGGGATGGGGGCACGAGATGGCTGGCTTTGGTTAATAATGGAAAAAAGAGGCCAGCTCGAACGAGCATTTCGCCGGCCGGACTTGGTCCATTTATTTTTAGGACCAAGTCTGGAAAAAGTGCCCCACCAGATGACCACCAGAGGGAAGTGGGGATCACCTCCTCTTACTCCCCCAGTGGTCACCAACCCCCTCCCACCCAAAAAAAAACACTAAAACTTTTTTTGCCAGCCTGTATACCAGCCTGAAATGTCATACCCAGCTCCTTAACAGCAGTATGCAGGTCCCTGGAGCAGTTTTTAGTGGGTGCAGTGCACTTCAGGCAGGTGGACCCAGGCCCCCCCCCCCACCTGTTACACTTGTGGTGGTTAATGTAGAGCCCTCCACCCCCCCAAAAAAAACCCACTGTACCCACATGTAGGTGCCCCCCTTCACCCCTTAGGGCTATGGTAATGGTGTAGAGTTGTGGGGAGTGGGTTTTGGGGGGGCTAAGCACACAAGGTAAGTGCACTACAAATGTTGGCTCCTCCCACTCCCAAATGCCTTGCATTTTGCCGGGTTTGAGATGGCCGAGCCCGGTTTCCATTGTGGCTGAAAACCGATGCTGGCCATCTCATATAAACCCAGCGATCCGCCGGCGATCCTGTTGTAAACCCGGCGAGCGATTTGCCAGGCGCCAAGCATATTTCGAAAATACGCTTGGCTCCGCCCGCTTACGGCACCAGCCCCAAAGATGGCCGGCCATCGATTTGGCCGGCGCAGTTCAATTATGCCCCTCTATATAACCTTTCCGCTCATCAAACCCCATTGTACCTGATACACATGTACCTTTATTCGACCACAATATCACCTTGTATTTGTTTCTCTACCGGACTAGGCGAAAGCCTTTATGGTACTATGTAAGCCACATTGAGCCTGCAAATAGGTGGGAAAATATGGGCTACAAATGCAACAAATAAATAAATAAATAATCCTTAATCATGTTTAATGTGGGATATAAATGTTGTAAATAAGTAAATAAATAGACAGAAACTCTGAATGTTGAGCACCTGATTCTCATAACATATCTGTTTAGTGGCCCTTACAAAACAGAAAAAAATCTCTTCAAGATACAACACATGCTAAGGTGTCACTATAACCAGCCCCTCAAATGATACACTTATTAAGATTTATAACAAATTACTACTCTACCTATGAAAAGTTATACTTCCTCAGTTCCTCTGTGTACATCTGTATGCTGCACATGCTGGCATGTTTGAAAATATAAGTGAGATTAAATAAAAATGCTACCAATAATAAAGCACAACAACATTGTTGCAGCAGCTCATCATAGCTCCGCTCCCTCCCTCCCTCCCCCCAAGCCCACTTCTCTCCCCCACCCCTCCCCCTCCTCCATCCCAGACTCACTGTGAGTGACTCACATGCTTTCTGTCTCCTCTGGCTCCGTCCTCCTCTCTGGTGGTGGCCATGGGTCCCCCTCTCCTGATGATCTGTTCAGGTGACCCTCAGGGGGAGGAATGCTGGCTTCGGCCTAAACCCTGGTAAGCCTTTCCTCAGCTGACAGGTGCCCAGCTCTATCACCGGCTGCCTTTCAGGTGCTGTGGAGGACTTGCAGCTCATCTGCATGTCCTCTACAGCCTTCTCCGGGGTGACTCCCAGGTCCACTCCGCTCTACTCAGGGCCTCCGCTCTAGATGCCCAGCACTCCCACCAGGTGCTGTGGAGGACTTGCAGCCCTTCTGCATTTCCTCACAGCTGTATCCGGGGTGACTCCCAGGTCCACCCCGATCTTCCCAGGGCCCTCTCTCCAAGTGCCAAGGGTTTTCAGGTGCTTTTTGGCTAGGATCAGGCGACCCTCAGGAGGAGGAATGCTGGCTTCGGCCTAACCCCTGGTAAGCCTTTCTGTAATATATGGTAACATATATTAAATGTTTTTTTCCGGCGATTCCCATAGCCAGCCTTCTGCCAGAGCGCGTCATCAGGGCCTCTTCTCAGGCACGTCTCGCCTACTCTGCAACTTCCTGCGTCCCACCTTTTCGGAAAACAGGAAGTTGCAGAGTAGGCGGGATGCGCCTGAGAAGAGGCTCCGATGACGCGCGCTGGCAGAAGGCTGGCTATGGGAATCACCGGTGAGGAGCGAGAATGGCGCTTCAGGTCAGTAAAAATGACCAGAAATGACCATGTGCAGGGGGCTGTCGGGGGGGGGGGGGGTAGCAGGTGGAGAGGAAATGCGACAGCGGCGGGCAGATGGAGAGGACATGTGGCGGCGGCGGTGGGCGGGTGGGGGTGGTGGTAGTGGGTGGAGAGGAAATGCGAGGCCTGTGCCCACCCAGTCCACCTCCAGGCCCATCTAAAAATTAAACTCTAGCTACGCTACTGCTCTTCATCTGCTTGCTCTAACTGAAACTTGGCTTTACCCTGAAGACTCTGCTTCAGTCGCGGCCCTATGCAATGGAGGTTATCTTTTCTCCCATACTACTCGCCCGGTTGGCCGCGGAGGTGGTGTCAGGCTACTACTTTCACCCTCTTGTAGATTCCAACCTCTTCTTCTACCTCAGTCTCACTGTTTTTCTTCCTTCGAAGTCCACTCCATCCGTCTATTTGCTCCTCTGCCTCTCCGAGTAGCAGTCATTTATCGACCCCCTGATAAGTCTCTTTCTTCCTTTCTCACTGACTTTGATGCATGGCTTTCCTTCTTTCTTGAGCCTTCATTTCCTTCCCTCATTCTTGGGGATTTTAACATTCATGCTAATGATCCCTCTGACTCTTATGCTTCACAGTTCCTCATATTAGCCCTCTCCTCAAGTCACTTCACTGGCTTCCTATCCATTTCCGCATACAGTTCAAACTCCTCTTATTGATCTATAAGTGCATTCACTCTGCAGCTCCTCAGTATCTCTCCACTCTCATCTCTCCCTACATTCCTCCCCGGGAACTCCGTTCACTGGGTAAATCTCTCTTATCTGCACCCTTCTCCTCCACCGCTATTTCCAGACTCCGTTCCTTTTATCTTGCTGCACCATATGCCTGGAACAGACTTCCTGAGCCGGTACGTCAAGCTCCATCTCTGGCCATCTTCAAATCTAAGCTAAAAGCCCACCTTTTTGTAGCAGCTTTAAACTCCTAACCCTTATTCACTTGTTCAGAACCCTTATTTTATCATCCTCACTGTAATATTCCCTTATCTCTTGTTTGTCCTGTTTGTCTGTCCTAATTAGATTGTAAGCTCTGTCGAGCAGGGACTGTCTCTTCATGTTCAAGTGTACAGCGCTGCGTATGTCTAGTAGTGCTTTAGAAATAATAAGTAGTAGTAGACTCCAAGAGCAGATTAGGAGGAGGGAGCCGCCACCAGACCCAACACCTGTCTGGCGTTCATCTGGTCAATAAGACACCAGCCAACAGGCTGCTGGGGAAGGCAGGAGCTGTAGCTGGGATACAGACCCTTCCTGTGTTTTCTTGTAACTCTGTAGTATGGAGCTTTCTGCTTCAAATCTAAAGACTTACAAGGAAACATATTGGGGTGCCCAGGCACCCACATCACCCTCAGAGCTGATGTCTATAGTTTTGTGTTTTACATTGGTATTAAGTCATTTTACTTGGTTGAATCCCTTCATGAGGACAGTTAATACATTATAATAAATATATAAATACTGCAAAACTAGTAAGTCCACATTGCCACCTTCAATAAGTTTTAATGCTATGATGGATCTTTATTTCCTCCGAAGGCAGAAGGCAAAGACCATGTCTAGCTATGTTTATCTATACTGACCTGCAGTTGACCTATGAGTCTGGGCCTGTATGAATTTAAAAAGCACAAGGTTTGCTAATTTCCTCCTGCTGTGTGATAGGTTTCTCATATAGAAAGATATCTATGAAATACAAATTTAAGATCACCATACTTCATTCATGCGGGACAAAGATTTGAAGCCAAATTTCCACAGTCGATGTCTTAAAACAGTTCATTAAAAATACATCACCCAACCCATTTACCTATACCATGTAATCTGATTACATAATTATTTGCCATTTTTACTATGGAAGAAAAAGTCCTTGATTGCACCATCAGTTCACTTCCTAAGTTCAGCATCATGCCAGTGTCAATGTTGTGAAACAGCATTCTGGGGAATTCTCTTACCTAAATGCAGCCAACATTTCGCTTTACTTCCTGAAAAGAAAGAAATCTATGCTCATAGGGGAGAATTTAGTAAAGGCTGTCCAAAATTAGGCACCAGGGTGATGTGCTCTAAGTGTGAATTCTATAAAGGCAGTTATGCGCAGAACTGTCTTTATAGAATACTGGCTTAGTGCACAATTTCATACCTAATTTTCATACCTAACCTAACCAAAGGCTGGAGTAAATGCTTGTACCCAACTACTGTCAGTCAGGCATGGAAATGCAAGTATTCAATAACCATGCCCCTAAATCCTGGGAATGATCCTGACCCATCCATGCCCCTCCCCTGGCCACACCCCTTTTTGAGTTGCACGCAAGATAACTTAGGGGCCTGTTACAAATGTGCATTAGCGTTTTTAGTGTGCGCTAAAAATTAGCACACACTAACCACTAGAGACACCCATAGGAATATATTGGTGTCTCTAGCATTAGCACACACATGCTAAAAATGATAATGCGCCTACAGAGCAGTTTAGTAAACAGGGCCTTTAGTACCCGATGATCAAAAGTAAACGTGGGTGCTAGAGGCCACCAGCACCAAACTAGCACCCACATTTACTCAGCGCGGATGATCATGGGGGTCTGGTGGAAGCGGGAAAAATTATAATTAAATGTAGCTCTGACCAAATAGCCAAATAGTGCCTTAACCCTAAGCCAGCTCGAAGCTGGCATTAGGATTAAGGCTCTTCCCCCATCCCCCATCCATGGCAGGCACCCCAGGCTGTCATTGTCAGCCTAATCTGCCACCGTCAGTCCTGGGGGTCCAGTGGACCCCCTGACCCAGGGCTGCTGAGAGGAGATGCAGGGGGTCAAAATTCCCCGGGCCCAGGACTCCAAGGAGGGCCCGGCGCCGGGGTCTCTTGCCCTCTCCTGCTCCCAAGCCGCCGGCGCCGCAGTCCCCAGTCTTCACCTGCCTACCCTCAGCTCCCTTATGTCTGCCGTGACCCAGTCCACTGCATTTTTAAAAAATCTCAAAATCGGCAGCGCAGTGCCTGTGTGAAAGTGGCAGATCGCCTCGGGTGGGCCTTCCCTCACTGTGTCCCGCCCTCCTCTAATGTAACTGCTCGCCCTAACTGAAACCTGGCTCACCCCTGATGACTCTGCCTCAATCGCGGCCCTATGCCATGGAGGTTATCTTTTCTCCCACACTTCCCGCCCAGTTGGCCGCGGAGGAGGCGTCGGGTTACTACTCTCGCCCTCCTGTAGTTTCCAACCCCTCCTCCTACCGCAGTTTCACTGTTTCTCATCCTTCGAAGTCCACTTCATCTGTCTATTCTACCCGCTGCCACTCAGAGTTGCAGTCATTTACCGCCCACCTGATAAATCCCTCTCTTCCTTCATCACCAACTTCGATGCCTGGCTTTCCGTTTTTCTTGAACCCTCATCTCCATCCCTCATTCTTGGAGACTTTAACATACACGCTGATGACCCATCCGACTCTCATGCTTCTCAGTTCCTCACCCTGACATCCTCCTTCAACCTCCAGCTGTGCTCCACCACCCCTACTCACCAAACTGGCCATTGTCTTGACCTCGTCCTCTTCTCTACCTGCTCACCCTCCAATTTCTACGCCTCAGCTCCTCCTCTCTCTGATCATCACCTGATCATCTTCACACTTCATCACCCCCCCCCCCACCTCAGCCCCAACCAAAACACTAACCAAAACTACTTCCAGGAATCTCCAGGCTATTGACCCCCCCCCCCCCCCCCCCACACCTTATCCTCTAGTATTTCTAATCTCCTCCCTTCCATCATGTCCTCCGAGTCTGTTGACAAGGCTGTCTCCGCTTACAATGCCACTCTCTCCTCTGCTCTAGACACCCTCGCACCATCCATCCCCCATCCCACAAGGCGTACTAATCCCCAGCCCTGGCTGACCCCTTGCATTCAATACCTTCGCTCCTGCGCCCGATCTGCTGAACGCCTCTGGAGGAAATCTCGCACCCAGATCGATTTCCTTCATTACAAATTCATGCTATCCTCCTTCCAGTCCTCCCTATTCCTTGCCAAACAGGACTATTACACCCAATTGACTAATTCTCTCAGCTCCAACCCTCGTCGTCTCTTCGCCACCCTTAACTCCCTCCTCAAAGTGCCCTCCGCTCCTCCCCCACTCTCTCCTCAATCACTAGCTGACTACTTCCGCGACAAGGTGCAGAAGATCAACCTTGAGTTCACTACCAAGCCACCTCCTCCTCTTCACCCTTCAACCCACTCCCTCAACCAACTAATCCAGGCCTCCTTCTCATCTTTTCCTGATATCACCGAAGAGGAAACCGCCCACCTTCTTTCCTCCTCGAAATGCACAACTTGTTCCTCTGATTCCATCCCCACCAACTTACTTAACACCATCTCTTCTACTGTTACCCTTCCCCCCCACCTGTCATATCCTCAATCTCTCTCTCTGCACTGCAACTGTCCCTGACACCTTCAAGCACGCCGTTGTCACACCACTCCTCAAAAAACCATCACTAGACCCTACCTGTCCCTCCAACTACCGCCCCATCTCCCTCCTACCCTTCCTCTCCAAGATACTCGAACGTGCCGTTCACAGCCGCTGCCTTGATTTTCTCTCCTCTCATGCCATCCTCGATCCGCTTCAATCCGGTTTTCGCCCTTTACACTCGACAGAAACGGCACTCACTTAAGTCTGTAATGACCTGTTCCTTGCCAAATCCAAAGGTCACTACTCCATCCTCATCCTGCTCGACCTATCCACCTCTTTTGACACTGTCAATCATGATTTACTTCTTGCCACACTGTCATCATTTGGGTTCCAGGGCTCTGTCCTCTCCTGGTTCTCCTCTTATCTCTCCCACCATACCTTCAGAGTACATTCTCATGGATCTTCCTCCACCCCCATCCCGCTCTCTGTTGGAGTTCCCCAGGGATCTGTCCTTGGACCCCTTCTTTTTTCAATCTACACATCTTCCCTGGGCTCGCTGATCTCATCTCATGGTTTCCAATATCATCTTTATGCTGACGACACCCAGCTTTATCTCTCCACACCAGACATCACTGCGGAAACCCATGTCAAAGTATCGGCCTGCTTATCAGACATTGCTACCTGGATGTCCAACTGCCACCTGAAACTGAACATGGCCAAGACCGAGCTTATCGTCTTTCCACCCAAACCCACTTCTACTCTTCCTCCACTCTCTATCTCAGTCGATAACACCCTCATCCTCCCCGTCTCATCTGCTCGCAACCTCAGAGTCATCTTCGACTCCTCCCTCTCCTTCTCTGCGCATATCCAACAGATAGCCAAGACCTGTCACTTGTTTCTCTTTAACATCAGCAAAATTCGCCCTTTCCTCTCTGAGCACACCACCCGAACTCTCATCCACTCTCTCATTACCTCTCGCCTTGACTACTGTAACCTACTCCTCACTGGCCTCCCACTTAATCATCTATCCCCCCCCCCCCCCCCTCAATCCATTCAGAACTCTGCTGCATGTCTTATATTCCGCCTGGACCGATATGCTCATATCACCCCTCTCTTCAAGTCACTTCACTGGCTTCCGATCAGGTACCACATACAGTTCAAGCTCCTCCTTCTAACCTACAAATGCACTCAGTCTGCAGCCCCTGATTACCTCTCTACCCTCATCTCCCCTTGCGTTCCCACCCGAAATCTCCGCTCACAGGACAAATCCCTCCTCTCAGCACCCTTCACCACCGCCAACTCCAGGCTCCACCCTTTCTGCCTCGCCTCACCCTATGCTTGGAACAAACTTCCTGAGCCCTTACTCCAAGCCCCCTCCCTGCCCATCTTCAAATCCTTGCTCAAAGCCCACCTCTTCAATGTCGCCTTCGGCATCTAACCTTTATACCTCTATTCAGGAAATCTAGACTGCCCAATTTGACTGCCCCTATTTGACTGACTGTACATTTGTCCTTTAGATTGTAAGCTCCTTGAGCAGGGACTGCCTTTCTATGTTAAACTGTACAGCGCTGCGTAACCCTAGTAACGCTTTAGAAATGTTAAGTAGTAGTAGTAACTTCCTATTTTTGCGAGGGCAGGACAAAATGAGGGAAGGCCCGCCTGAGGCGATCTGCCACTTTCACACAGGCGCTGCGCTGCCAATTTCAAGATTTTTTTTTTAAATGAAGGGGGTCGGATGGCAGACAGAAGGGAGCTGAGGGTAGGTAGGTAGAGACTGGGGATTGCAAGCTCTGTCGAGCAGGGACTGTCTCTTCATGTTCAAGTATACAGCGCTGCGTAAGTCTAGTAGCGCTATAGATATGATAAGTAGTAGTAGTAGAGGTGACAGCAGTAGCGTTTGGGGGGAGGCAGGGGCGGGGCGGCGGTGGCGATCTTTGGGGGGGCTGGAGCGACCTTGCCCCGGGCCCGGCTTGGTCTCTCAGCAGCCCTGCCCTGACCCTCCAATGGCTGAGGCCCTGATGGACTAGTGCCCACCAATCCCCCCCCAGACAGTGACACTGGGGGATGGAGACCTGGCAGACTTCCATCCCCCCGACCCCCAAAACGAGGAAAAAAGGGGACTGGAGTTCTGGTGGACCTCTAGACCCACTAACTCCCTTGAGACAAAAAGTAACTCCCTGGTGGCTCAGTGAGCTATATATCCCCACCCATCCCGGTGGTCTAGGGGCCCCCTCATCCCCCTGTACCATGTAGTAGAGGAGGAAGGAGTAGCACTCCGTCCGCTTCCAGTGCCACCAAAGTGGTGGCACCCTGTCCTGCCCAGTGCATCCTGGGATGCGTTGGGTGGGGCTTCCCTACCATATAAGGGAAGGGCAGGGTACCATTTTTGTCGCTGACCAGGTGGGGAAGGGAAGCTTGGGTGCACAATACCATCAGGGCTTTGCCTTTTGGGCGGGTGAATCATGGACCTCCAACTGAATGTTTGACAAATCCGGGCTTTTGACAGCCCGGACCTGCCAAACATTACGGAAGGATTGTGCCTGAGTGCATGCCCAGGCACAATCCTCCCTCATTTTTCCAAGATGATCAACACTAATAACATGCCTAAAATTGCATGTTATTAGCGTTGATCATTGGTGAGTTAATTCCCCGCGCTGTTCCAGCACCATTTTTTGAGCACTGTTTTGGAAAAGCATGGGGAATTGATCATTAAGCATGCAGGTTATAGGGCAGATCTACATCATGTAACTATTAATGACTGCCAATTGGCACTTGTTAAGGCCAATAATTGATTGTTATCATCTACTTTGCCAATTAGTTTACTAGTGGATCTGTGATCCATGCCCAAAATCAAGTGTCCAACTTTGGGCGACTTTACAGACTAAAGGGGCTAGTGTATCATAAACATCCACAAAAGTCAGTTTTGAGATAGCAGAAGAACTGTAGATAATTGTAGTAAATAAATAAAATAAAATAACAACTCTGGTCTTCCTTGGAGGTGTTCAAAAAAGAAAACCTTTTTAGATATCTACAGGGTTGCAGAGGAGACAGGATTCCCCTGGCCCAGCCTCCAAGAGGGGCCCGGTGCTGGGGTCTGTCTCCTGCTCTTGTGTGCCAGAGCAGACACAGGAAGGTAGGGGATAGGGGGTAAAGGGTGGTGGGTGGCGACAGCCTGAATGGGGAAGGATGGTGGCAGAAATCGTGGCAGCTCTGCCTCGGGCCTGGCTCTGTCTCTCAGTGGCCCTGAATATCTAAACCAGCACAGAAAAATATAATTTGAGTGAAAAAAACAAGTGGAAAATTTCACTGCCATGAACTTCTTATATGCAAATTATGACATTTTTCTAAACATATAAAAGAATAACCATCTTTTACTAGCAGCTTTACTATTATATGCAATTAGATTTGAACTGCTAAATTTGGGAATTACTGCACCAAGTTTTAATGACTAACTAAGGGGAGTAAACCATGCACTGAGGCTGCTTGCCGAAGCTCAGTATATGTTTCTCTAATGATTAAAAACTTTCTAACACCCGATGTAATAAAGAAATAGTATGCAAATAGTGCGTGTGCAAAAATGTACACACATATAGCAGAGCAGACTGATCACCATGTATTGTATTAACTCTTACTTAAAAGGGTATATGACAGCTTTTCTGTGAACTTCCCAGAGATGTGATCTCTAGAATTGGACACTACCCTGCTTATTTTCGAAAGAGAAAAACGCCTATAGTGCGACCTAAATTGGGAGATAGACGTTTATCTCACAAAAAGGATTAAATCAGTATAATGGAAACAAAACTTTAAGTGCGTCCATTTCGCTCGTACGCTCAGATACAAACGCCCAAATAAGGGGCGTGTTAAGGGCGGTGTTACGAGGTGGGCGTCTACAACGTATAATGGATAGCGAAATGATTTAGGGTGGGCACGAACATGGGCGTCATTGCTTAGACCCGAAATAAAAGTGACCAGAGCAAGGGGGAAATCGTATTTAGACCAATTAGCGATTGTGTGGAGTTGGAGAGTGGCGCGATCGGTGTTGGAAGAGCTGAATTGTTGGCTGCAGAGAAAGCTGAGTGTGAGGAGTACCTGTTACGTTCGTCTGTCTGCCCTAGTTGGAACGTTGTCACCCTCACCTGCCTCTTTTGTGTCTTACCTTTTGACCTTTCCCTACTCCTCCTCCATTCACTGTTCCCACATGTATATTGTATTGCCTGACTTCCCTTTGTCTCTGTGTTCCCTGTACTGTTTGGGGAGTGACTGGCCAGATGGTGTGTTCGGAGTGAGATTCTGTGTGCTGCTGTTGTTTCAGTACTACTACTAATACTTGCACTGGTGGGGAAATGGATGCACTAAATTCACTGGCGGTTTCCATGTTAGAGGAAGAGGCCACACACCGCAGGAGGTATTCACGGCCCCGAGTGTTCAGGCCCCGCACCACCTTCCTACAATTCACTGACCAGCAATGTCTGACAAGGTTCAGGTTTGATAAGGCGACCATTGTGCAGCTTTGTGAGCAGCTGAAACCCCTCCTTCAACCCCAGACCCATAGGAATAACCCCATTCCTGTCCACCTCAAAATCACTGCCTCTCTCTCTGTCCTGGCCACTGGGAGTTTTCAATCTGTATTAGCTACTAACACAGGGCTCACCCAGGCTTCTATTTCACACTGTCTCACCCAGTTCCTGGATGCCTTTCTAACTCACACCTCTCACTACATCACTTTCCCCACCACCCCCCAGGCCCTGCACAACAACATGGCCGCCTTCTATGCTGTTGCTAGATTCCCCTCGGTCATAGGTGTGATTGACTGCACACACGTCCCACTCAGAACCCCCCCCCCCCCCCCCCCCCCCCGGCCACACGAAGCCACCTACAGAAACAGGAAGGCATTTCATTCGATGAACATGCAAGTTGTGTGTGATGCCCAGGGGGAGATATTAGACATGTGTGCCAGGTACCCCGGTTCCACCCACGATGCCTACATCCTACAGCACTCGGGCATCTTCCGCAGGTTTGAGCAAGGGGAGTTCACTGGTGGATGGCTACTAGGTAAGTGCAACATGGATGTACCCATACTATATCTCCTCCACTGGGCAACCCTCCGCCCTGCCTTCCTCCACCTCACTCCACAACCCACTATCCTATTCCCCCCTCCCCCCCCTGTACCTGCTCCAAGCAATACACACTCATTCTCATTCTGCTTCTCTCCAAAGGTGACCGAGGCTACCCGCAGAGGACGTGGCTCATGACCCCCGTGGTGCATCCACAACCAGGGACAGAAGAAACCTACAACAGGAGGCATCGGAGCACCCGGGGGATCATTGAGCGGACCTTTGGCTTCTTGAAAAACCAGTTCTGCTGTCTGGACCGGTCTGGAGGAGAGCTGCTCTACAGTCCAGAAAAGGTGGCCAAGATCTTCGTGGCGTGCTGCATGCTGCACAATATGGCCCAGTGCAGAGGACAGGCCCTCCTAGAGGAGCCACAGCCACCAGAGGAGGCCCCAGATGAGCAGGAAGAGGAGCCCCCTCCTCCCCCAGCCCACAGAGCAGAGCTCACTGCTTACCAGCTTGGCATCAGAGCCAGACAAAGACTCATAGAAACAAGTTTTGTGTGAAAGTAAGTGCGTTACCATCACGTCACACCCACCACCACCACCACCCACCAACCCTCACCCTCCAGCATGTGACTTCACTTTCCCCGTCCCCTCTTACCACTCCCACGGACTTCCTTTGCAGCTGGTGCTGCAGGGGAAGTCTGTTCAGACTCCTCCGATGGGCTACTCCCACTGTCCTCCTCCGTATCCACAAAGCAGCCTGCGGCTTTGGCTGCGCTGTGGAAATCCGGCCACCTTGTTGGCTGTAGCCTGGCCACAGGACCCAGAATGGGAGCTGGTTTGGTGGGTGCTGCAATAGTGGCTGCGGAGGTGCCCAATCTCAAGGCCCACCTCTTAGCTGGTGGTGGTTGCTGCCCACTGGAGGAGGAAGTGGATGGCAGGTCTTGTTGCACCACCACCGGTGGAGTAGGTGCTGTGACCTGAGGGCGCAGGCCTTCAATGCTGTGCTGCAGCTGTTGCAGTTGCTGGAGCACCTCATGGTGGGCTTGGCGCTGTGCTGCAGCTGTTGCAGTTGCTGGAGCACCTCATGGTGGGCTTGGCGCTGTGCCTGGAGCAGTTCCTGGTGGGCTTGGCGCTGCGCCTGCAGTGCTTCCTGCTGCAGCTCTAATTTTTGCTGCCGGTACTCCTCCAAGCCCACATTGTGCCGCAGCAAATCAGTGGCCAGCCGCAGGAGTTGCCTCCTTTGGCTGGAGGGCCTCTGGTGAGGAGCTGGTAGAACGAGAGGACATGAAATGAGATTGAAGGGGGGCAGACTCAAGAAAAATGTCAGGAAGTATTTTTTCACGGAGAGAGTAGTGGATGCTTGGAATGCCCTCCCGCGGGAGGTGGTGGAAATGAAAACGGTAACGGAATTCAAACATGCGTGGGATAAGCATAAAGGAATCCTGTGCCGAAGGAATGGATCCTCAGGAGCTTAGTCAGGATCGGGAGGCGGGGCTGGTGTTTGGGAGGCGGGGATAGTGCTGGACAGATTTGTACGGTCTGTGCCAGGGCCGGTGGTGGGCAGCGGGACTGGTGGTTGGGAGGCGGGGATAGTGCTGGACAGACTTGTACGGTCTGTGCCGGAGCCGGGGTTGGGAGGCGGGGCTGGTGGTTGGGAGGTGGGGATGGTGCTGGGCAGACTTGTGCGGTCTGTACCGGAGCCGGTGGTTGGGAGGAGGGGTGGGTGGTTGGGAGGCGGGGATAGTGCTGGGCAGACTTATACGGTATACACAAAAAGCAGCAAATATGAGTTATCTTGTTGGGCAGACTGGATGGACCGTGCAGGTCTTTTTCTGCCGTCATCTACTATGTTACTATGTATTGCATCCTCCGCATCAGAAAACTCAACCGGTGGTAGAGGTGCCGCCTCTGCCGGTGGTGCTGGTGGAGGTTGGGCCTCTAGTGCTGGTTCTGCTGCTGCAGGTGGTGGAGGTAGAGGCTAGACTGGTGCAGGTGGTGGTGTTAGAGGCTGGACTGCTGCTGCAGGTGGTGGCGGTAGAGGCTGGACTGGTGCAGGTGGTGGTAGTAGAGGCTGGACTGCTGCTGCAGGTGGTGGCGGTAGAGGGTGCACTGGTGCAGGTGGTGGTGTTAGAGGCTGGACTGCTGCTGCAGGTGGTGGCGGTAGAGGGTGCTCTGGTGCAGGTGGTGGAGGTAGAGGCTGGACTGGTGCAGGTGGTGGTGTTAGAGGCTGGACTGCTGCTGCAGGTGGTGGCGGTAGAGGGTGCTCTGGTGCAGGTGGTGGAGGTAGAGGCTGCAATGGTGCAGGTGGTGGTGGTGGTGGTAGAGGCTGGACTGCTGCTGCAGGCGGTGGAGGTTAAGGCTATCCTGCTGGTGTAGGCCTTTGTTGTGATTGGAGGCCACTAGGGCCAGCCTCATCAGAGTCATCACCTGTATAGCACAAGGGTGAGGAAGTGTGTTGGTGAAAATAACCCACTTTTGTCTTTCAGCATTCATCTACATAGCCCCACACTTGATGACACTGCAAAGAGATGGTGAGGAGGATTGGGTTTGAGACCCATGTGAACGACAGCCCCACAGGCAGCTGGGTACAGCTGGTGGACGGACAGCCAAGACAAGGACACCGCTCACAACTTTGTGGACCCGGACAAGCTGTTTGTTGTATATTAGTTAAAGTGAAGGACATTTGAGCATGTCTTGTGTTACTACTGACTTGGTACACTGCCTAGAACTGCTTTATGACCCTGATTACAGGCTCCTTAAGTTGCATGCATGTGGCCCACACTAACTAGAGCACAAAGGTGACAGAAGGAAATAGGCACAGTTTGGTGATGATGGGAAAATAGGAGGGAGTTGGGAAGGAAGAGGCCCAAAGTTGTGCCACAGAGTAGTAACCTACACACACCCATAGGATAGGAGCCAAGTGTAAAGTATTATTGGGGGTGCTAAACCCAGTGCAAATAAGCCCTCCCTGGACACCTACATGATATTTCCTCAATATTGGGGGTGCTCAAACACCCACTGAGTCTGCTTCTATGACACACATTAATACTACCACTACTCAGACACCTTACACTATAATTAAGCTGCACACACAGGACAAGTAAGAGGGAAGCCAATGACTATGGTAGGAATAGAGAGTAAGAGTACAGAGCAAGTGAGTAGGGGGTAGGAGGTGAGACACCATCATAAAGGTGGGTGTTTATTCCACATACTCCTCCCCCTGGCCCCAACTTGTATAACACAGTGTAGTGCAGCACAACAGATATCCCAACATCATAATGGACAACCTACCTGAGCCCTCAGGCTGGGCCGAGGTGTCAAGGGACCCGATCCTGTGGATGCCCTCCTGGGGTAGCAGGGCGTGGACCATCAGCTCCATGGGGGTGAGGTTGGCTGTGTCATTTGCTACGGGATTGGCCCCAGCCTTCCTCCTCACATCCCTCCTCAGCTTGCGCCACTTGCGCTTGCAGTCCTCCACGTCCCTTGCACAGTGGAAGACTGCATTCACCCTGTCACGTACCGCTTCCCATTCACGCTGCTTGGTGGTCGCAGCCAGTCTCTGCCCTGTGGGAGCAAACAGGGTGGTGTGCCGTTGCTGTATCTCCTGCACCAGGAGCTCCACCTCGGCATCTGAGAAATTACCCTTCCGGGTTGGGGGCTGGCGTGGCGGCATTGTACCAATGGGGTTTCGAAAATACGGAGTGGGCGTTTATATCGTCGCCAGGAACGCCCATTTTGGATGGGGGATAGGCGTGTCTGATATGGGCGCTGTAATTTCGATTATACACATAATTCCTAAACGTGCCCAGCTGAGATAGCGATTTGGAGCTCCTGATTTCGATTATGGGTAGATAACTATGGGCGTCCCCATCTGCCTTCCCCTTCTTGATTGCCATTTAAACCGTCATTTTATGCGCTGGGACTTCTGATTCACGTGAGTTCTCACGTGTTACCCACATTTATATTAAGGTTTGTGTTTGGCAAGGTATGCTTCGGTACACCTGTGTATTTTGGGGGGTTGTTATTTGTGGTTGCCCTCAGCCCACAACACTTCCGTATCCATCCTTTGGCCTCTTCCTGTCTCCCATTCTCTTTGCCTGGTTGTAGCAGGCAGTCTGTGGGAGCTAAGAAATTGCTACAATTGCTCCAAATCAAGCACCCCTCCCTCGGTAAGGGTCATTTCACTGAGGCAGATGTCCAGCTAATGTTCCAGAAGATAGAAGGCGCACTACACATTCTTGAAACAGACGTTCATGGTAAGCTCTTATTTCTCTGCCACCTCTTCTCTTTCTGCTCATTATCAAGGGGTGTGCATTCACTGTATGTAGTCTGCAGTCATGTCTTAGCTTTCTTTTCAGCAGGTTCCTGTGCACTGGTTGGAGGCCATCAGCCCCATACTGTGTGGTTCTGCCAGGTCCTCAATGCTGTGGGCCAGCTGTTGCAGCTGCTGTATTGGTTCCCGGTAGGTTCAATCCTTTGTTTGTGTGCTGAACCCCTGTCCCCATTTATGAAATGGCCACCCATTCTCACTTTTGATAGGAGAGGGAGGGGGAACTATATAGGCAAATCATGTTTTTAGCACAGTATTGAACACAGTCCTACAATCCTCCATAGTTCTGGAACAACAACATTTCTAACATGTAGGCTGCAAACTAGTTTCAAGGTGGCCACAGGTACTGCCTACTGAGCCCTTAAGACATGGTGAGGGAGAGAGTTTGTGGTTACAGGTCCAAACTCAAATTACCTGCAGGTAGCTACAACCTGATGGCTGCTGTGGCCTAGTGGTTAGATCACCAGCCTTGTAATCACAAGGTTGCCCGGTTCAATTCCCACTCCTGCTCCTTGTGATCTACAGAGAGCCACTTAACCCTCCATTGCCTCAGGTACAAACTTACAGTCCTCCTAGGACGGGGAAAGACCTGGAATGTAGGTCACATTGACCTCCTACTGAAAAAGGTGTGAGCAAATAATGAACACCATATTTATTTGTGCCCTTCTCTAACTCTTGTATTATATTGCAACTGTGATGCAGTAAGCCTCCATCTAATGGTTTTCCCATTGTTTTCCCTTTTCTCCTCAGCACTATATGCCATTGCAGATGCATAGAATGTGAAAAGATGAGGCAGCTGTTTGTAGGTCCTTGGTGGGCCCTCCACCCCCACCAATTTGGTATGGTTGTGGGTAAGGGTGTCTGGTGATCACACTGAGGAAACATCATGTATGTGCTACCTAGGGTTATGTGCAAGAGTGTACTTGGCAGATCACAAGTGCTAGACAACAAATCTATTATTAATACCACTCTGTGCTGTGGGGCTGTATGGTAAGGGGGAGGGAGAGAGGCAGGATGGCCATTTGTGTCCCTCAACAGTAAATAGCCATCCAGCCTCTGCGGCCCACCCCCCTGCACATAGGGCCATGGAGGTTGGAATGAACAGGTGGCCTTCTGTATGGGCACCATTATCACAGACATGCATCAGCTTTCTCATTCACACTTCACATTTCATGCAATGCATATTGCTGCCTCCTCTCACATCAACAGCACCATGTTGTTATATGTAATGCACAACGCATACACTGTTAGTTAAAATGTGAAAAATATTATTTATGTACAAACCCCAACATATTCCCCCCACACCCACCCCTACAAATTCCCCCCCACACACTAAAATTCTCCAACACCCCTACATATCCCCCCAACCCCCCTCCAACATTTCCTCCCCCCAACATACAAACACCCCACCCACCCAACAACCCCCTCCCCTCCCCCTCACTCCCTCTGCCTCCCTCCCGCTCCCCCTCCCCCCGTCTAGGACAGGTGGCCACGGCCTCTAATCAAGGCCCTCTGTAGCAGGGTAATGAGCAGCAGCAGGACCACCCTAAGTGGGCCCTGCAGCTGCTCATTATCCTGCCTTATGATTCGTAGCTCCTGCAGCACCAGGTTCTGGCCATCTACCAGGTGCTGCAGGAGGTGCACAACAGCCGCAGGGCCAAGGGCTGGAGGTGGCCCAGGGGACCCAGATGATGGCCCAGGGGATGGAGGTGGCCCAGTCGATGGAACTGCCTGAGGCGATGGAGCTGCCTCAGGGGATGGAGGTGGCCCAGGCGATGGAGCTGCCTCAGGCGATGGAGATGGCTCAGATGGAGCTGCAGGTGGGTAGGGGTCCTCCAGAATGTTCTCATCAATGATGAGGACCCCCTCCTCCGAGTCCGAGTCCTCCTCCTCCTGGTGGGCCTCCTGGCCTGGCTCCTCCTCCTCCGAGTCCTCCTCCTGGCCTGGCTCCTCCTCCTGCAGGTGGCCCTCCTCATCAGCCTGCTCCTCCTGCTTTTGCTGGAGCCCTGTGTATGTAAACAGAGTATGGATGAGATGAGCACATGCATCATGGCTTGCATAGTGCAGTAGCTGGGTGGCCTGAGCCAGGGGATGGGGGAAGGTGTGAGGAGGCGTGGCCTATACCCATGGGGGACTGAGATGCATCAGATGACATGACAGGGAACCCTGGAAGCTGCACTGACACAAAACACACAGGACATGTTGGCAGACCACACTCATTGGTGACCAGCATGTTTGCATTGTGAGATGCGACGAGGGTTTGGTGACCTGTTTTTGTTGTTTTTAAGGGGGGGGGGGGGCGGTGGAAAGGGTGTTTAGCACATTACTTTTATGTCAGGGAGGCCATGACATCCAGTAAAAGTAGGGCCTCAGGCAGGTCTACCAGGACACACTATCCACCCACCCCAGAAAGGGGGAGAGTAAAGTGAGGCATGTCATCTCATTCATCTGGGGGAGGGGGGAGGGATGGTCGTTGGAAGTTGCAGCCACAGTAATGGGAGGCCACCTGCAACCTGCATCCTTGATCTGGGACCAATAAATATGTTATTACTTAGTAGTTGGCTATTAGCCACATATTGTACAGGACATTTGCATTAATCAATAAATATATTTACAAATCTGTATAGGTGTCCTGTTTTTGAATACTTACGGCGAGCCCTGAGGTGCCGTCGCACTGCCCGGATGAGCTTGGGCCTCTCCCGCCTCACATGGCGGAACCTCCTCCGTAGGGACTCGAGGTCCCGGTGAACGCCGAAGCGTCTGTAAGATATAAGTTTGTAGAGCAGGAGTCAGGGGATGGTCCTTCTTGCCCTCTGCACACACATTCATTTGTTATTCAAATAGCAGAGAGAGGGTCAACATTGTTGGGGGGGGGGGGGGGGACCACCTCTATTGGTACAGAGATGATGCCATAGAGGTGGCCATGAGGCCAGAAAGTACCGTTTGTATGCATTATAATTTATGCTTGTAAAACTACTTTATATGTGTTATCATTACCCTGTTATCAAGTATGCTATACGTTTAATTGGTATAATGTTTCCACTATTCCGATGTGTTGTAAGCCACATAGAGCCTGCAAAGAGGAGTGGGAAAATGTGGGGTTCACAGGCAAGAAATAATTAAATAACGAAATACGTTATTGTAGGGATGTGGGAATGGTCGTCCTTTCAAGAACATACATTTTATTAGTGATTGTGTATGTACCCATAGTACTCATTATCCTTGCATGCACACTCCAGTTACTGGTTATATTGATGACGGAGCTGTTATATGTGTAGGTACAGGAGGGGGGAGGTGTGGGCCAAACACTTACCTTTCAAGCCTGTCCCTAATGCGGGACCAGGCTCTCATGGCCTGGAGCCTGGGGGGCAGGTGGTGGTGGCTAATAAAGAGCCGATGGCAGTGCCTTAGGCATAGCCGCACCAGCAGCAGGCTTTCCTCGTGCCCGAAGTTAGGCTCACGTTGGTGCGACATTTTTTCAGGTGTTGGAAAACAAGTGCCTTATATAGACACCCTTGCGTGACGGACGTCGTTTCGTGCACAGCTCCATATATGGATGACCATCCCATATATGGCCCTCTCAGCACGTGGACGCCGTCGTAAGCATGGACATCTTTGACGTGCATGCCTGGTTGTTATGCGTGCGGAACTTGCCTTATATAGATGAGTATGAAGCACCCGACCCTTTTCACATTTACACAATATGCATATAGCTGCATGCAGTTCCGTACATCCAGAAAAGACACATATGAGGAATATTCGGTGGAGCAGCATGATCTTTCTGTAGTTGACGCGTATAAACGTTCCTGGATGTCCAGAACAGCATGTACTGTACTTGCAGTACACCTATGTACATTCTTTTACACACTTTCTGATTTGGTTGTTTGCACCTGCGATAATCGAACGTGTTAGGGCTCCCAATTTAGTCACGCTTATGCGCTCCTCATTTGGTGGTTTTGCTACAGGGATAATCGATTATCGAAAAACGCCCAAATCCTGATTTTGCAAAGGCAAGATTTGGACATCCGTCATTGCCTTATGTCCACATAGCAAGGGAGAGTGTTGTGGGTGTGTTTTGGGTGGGACTCAGGAAAGCCCAAAATCAGGATGTCCAACAATGATTACCGAAGGGAAGGAAACAGCCAAATCTATTAAGAAGGAAGTCCTTAGTTAGACCTGTAACTAGGGTACAAAAAAGTGGTTTGATTGAGCAGTTGGCCACTGAAAGGAGTAAGGCATGACACCTCCTTAATCCCTCAGTGGTTACTGACCCCCTTGCTCTCCCTTGAAAGTGAAACTGGAAAGGAATACCAGGTTCTGTGACAGCTTCAGGTACTATAGGCATTCTGAAGAGAGCAGTATGTAGGTCTGTGGAGTAGCCTAGTGATTAGTACAGTGAACCTTGAACCAAAGGACCCAGGTTCAAATCCCACTTCAACTCTTATTTTACCTTTTTTTAAACTGTGTGCCTTCCAGGAACAGAAAAACACCTACTGTTTCTAAATATATAACCCACCTGCAAGCCTGAAGGTTATTGAAGAGGTGTACTTTCAGGTCCAATAGGTACTTTTATGTTCCTGGAGGGCTCACAATTACAACCCTCCCCCCCCCCCCCCCAAAAAAAAAACAAACAAACAAACAAACAAAGAGAAAGTGAGTTTTGAACCTGGGTTTCTTGGTTTACAGTCCAATGCTTTTATTAAATACAAACACACTACCCATGGCCCTGAAAACCATGGACAATTTAACCAGCTTTCGCAAATCTTTGAAGACACATCTCTTCAACAAAGCCTACAAAAGACATCCTTAATGAAACAAATCATGCCTCAAACCACTCAAGTGCTTCAAAAAAACACCTCTCACACGACCTTACCTAACACCTTTACATCTAAATCCTCATCTACCTTCAGCTTATTATCGACTGTATTTAAGATCATGTAATGACTATATCATAATAACACTCTGTAAGCCAGATTGAGCCTGCAAAAAGGTGGGAAAATGTGGGATACAAATGTAATAAATAAATAAAACAAATAAATTTACAGTCCAATGCATTAACTACTAGATTAATGCCCATCAGTTCTGCATAGAAGTCTGTGTGTGGCCATTTTCTAAGAATGCTGCCATACAGATGTCCATGTCCCTTGTTTTCCTCTGTTCATAATTTGGACATTCCAGTCTGTAAAATGGTTTTTCATGCACACAGAAGTCCAATCTTAACATATTTCCTGTTTCATGAGATAAACATCCGTTTGGGACATCCTGACGAGGATGTCCCTATTCTGACTTGGATGTCCTTTCAAAAATGCCCCTCCACGTTAGATATATACCCTTTATCCACCCTTGAGACACTTGTAGAAAAACAATATTAGACCTATGCTTAGAGAAGACAGATTTCTGCTTTGAACTGCTGGCATAATTTTCTTTTACAGCTGGATAATTGGCCCCCATCATGCCTGTGAATTGATAGAATTGTTTCTCACATTTTATTTTGGATATAAAATTATTTAGATGAGTTATGCAAATAAAAGTAGGCATGGTGACAAAACAGTAAATATTTTATGTGTGACACATCTGTAGGCATGCTCTTGGGTAACATACAAGCTCATTTTCAAAGCACTTAGCCTCCCAAAGTTCCATAGAAACCTATGGAACTTAGCCTCCCAAAGTGCTTTGAAAATATGCCTCTATGTAACATAGTAGATGACGGCAGAAAAAGACCTGCACGGTCCATCCAGTCTGCCCAACAAGATAACTCATATTTGCTGCTTTTTGTGTATACCCTACTTTGATTTGTACCTGTGCTCTTCAGGGCACAGACCGTATAAGTCTGCCCAGCACTATCCCCGCCTCCCAACCACCCGCCCCTCCTCCCAACCACCGGCTCCGGCACAGACCGCACAAGTCTGCCCAGCACCATCCCCACCTCCCAACCACCAGCCCCGCCTCCCAACCCCGGCTCCGGCACAGACCGTACAAGTCTGTCCAGCACTATCCCCGCCTCCCAACCACCAGTCCCGCTGCCCACCACCGGCCCTGGCACAGACCGTACAAGTCTGTCCAGCACTATCCCCGCCTCCCAACCACCAGCCCCGCCTCCCGATCCTGACTAAGCTCCTGAGGATCCATTCCTTCGGCACAGGATTCCTTTATGCTTATCCCACGCATGTTTGAATTCCGTTACCGTTTTCATTTCCACCACCTCCCACGAGAGGGCATTCCAAGCATCCACTACTCTCTCCGTGAAAAAATACTTCCTGACATTTTTCTTGAGTCTGCCCCCCTTCAATCTCATTTCATGTCCTCTCGTTCTACCACCTTCCCATCTCCGGAAAAGTTTCGTTTGCGGATTAATACCTTTCAAATATTTGAACGTCTGTATCATATCACCCCTGTTTCTCCTTTCCTCCAGAGTATACATGTTTAGTTCAGCAAGACTCTCCTCATACGTCTTGTAACGCAAATCCCATACCATTCTCGTAGCTTTTCTTTGCACCGCTTCAATTCTTTTTACATCCTTAATAAGATACGGCCTCCAAAACTGAACACAATACTCCAGGTGGGGCCTCACCAACGACTTATACAGGGGCATCAACACCCCCTTTCTTCTGCTGGTCACACCTCTCTCTATACAGCCTAACAACCTTCTAGCTACGGCCACCGCCTTGTCACACTGTTTCGTCGCCTTCAAATCCTCAGATACTATCACCCCAAGATCCCTTTCTCCGCCCATACCTATCAGACTCTCCCCGCCTAACACATACGTCTCCCGTGGATTTCTATTCCCTAAGTGCATCACTTTGCATTTCTTCGCATTGAATTTTAATTGCCAAACCTTAGACCATTCTTCTAGCTTCCTCAGATCTTTTTTCATGTTTTCCACTCCCTCCGTGGTGTCCACTCTGTTACAGATCTTAGTATCATCCGCAAATAGGCAAACTTTACCTTCTAACCCTTCGGCAATGTCACTCACAAATATATTGAACAGAATCGGCCCCAGCACCGATCCCTGAGGCACTCCACTACTCACCTTTCCTTCCTCCGAGCGAATTCCATTTACCACCACCCTCTGGCGTCTGTCCGTCAACCAGTTCCTAATCCAGTTCACCACTTCAGGTCCTATCTTCAGCCCATCCAGTTTATTTAGAGCCTCCTGTGGGGAACCGTGTCAAAAGCTTTGCTGAAATCTAAGTAGATTACGTCCATAGCTCGTCCCTGATTCAATTCTCCTGTCACCTAATCAAAGAACTCAATGAGATTCGTTTGGCACGATTTCCCTTTGGAAAAGCCATGTTGTCTCGGATCTTGCAACTTATTGGCTTCCAGAAAATTCACTATCCTTTCCTTCAGCATCGCTTCCATTACTTTTCCAATAACTGAAGTGAGGCTTACCGGCTTGTAGTTTCCAGCTTCTTCCCTATCACCACTTTTGTGAAGAGGGACCACCTCCGCCGTTCTCCAATCCCTCGGAACCTTTCCCGTCTGCAAGGATATATTAAACAAATCTTTAAGAGGACCCGCCAAAACCTCTCTGAGCTCCCTCAATATCCTGGGGTGGATCTCATCCGGTCCCATGGCTTTGTCCACCTTTAGCTTTTCAAGTTGTTGATACACACTTTCTTCCGTGAACGGTGCTGTATCCACTTCATTCTCAATTGTATTATTTCCAGTCCATCGCGGTCCTTCTCCAGGATTTTCTTCTGTGAAAACAGAACAAAAGTATCTATTTAGCAAATTTGCTTTTTCTTCATCATTTTCCACATAGCGGTTCGCAGTATCTTTTAGTCTCACAATTCTCTTTTTAGTCATTCTCCTTTCACTAATATACCTGAAGAAATTTTTGTCACCCCTCCTTACATTTCTAGCCATTTGTTCTTCCGCTTGCGCTTTTGCCAGTCGTATCTCTCTCTTGGCTTCTTTCATTTTCATCCGGTAATCCTCCATGTGTTCCTTTTCTTGAGTTTTTCTGTATTTCTGGAACGCCAACTCTTTAGCCTTTATTTTCTCAACCACTTGCTTGGAGAACCATATTGGTTTCCTTTTTCTCTTGCTTTTATTTACTTTCCTTACATAAAGGTTTGTGGCCCTATTTATAGCTTCTTTCAGCCTGGACCACTGTCCTTCCACTTCTCGTATTTCCTCCCAGCCCATCATCTCCTTCCTCAGGTATTCCCCCATTTTACTAAAGTCAGCACGCTTGAAATCCAGGACTTTGAGTTTTGAGTGGCCGCTCTCCACTTTAGCTGTCATATCAAACCAAACCGTTTGATGGTCACTGTTGCCCAGGTGGCACCCACTCGGATATTTGACACGCTATCCCCATTTGTGAGCACTAGATCCAGTGTCGCTCCCTCCCTCGTGGGTTCCATCACCATTTGTCTGAGCAAAACACTTTGGAAAGCATCCACGATCCCTCTACTTCTTTCCGATTCCGCAGAGGGAACCTTCCAATCTACATCCGGCAGATTGAAATCTCCCAGCAACAGCACCTCTCTCTTGCTTCCCAACTTTTGAATATCCGCGATCAGGTCTTTATCTAATTTCTCCAATTGTGTTGGAGGTCTGTAGACAACACCCACGTGGACAGAGGTTCTATCATCTCTTTTTAAGGTGATCCATATCGCTTCTTCCTTTCCCCAGGTCCCTGTCATTTCAGTCGCAGTGATATCATTCTTCACATACAGAGCTACTCCGCCACCTTTACGACCCTCTCTATCCTTCCTAAATAGATTATAGCCTGGTATGTTTGCATCCCATGAATGGGAACCATTTAGCCACGTCTCTGTGATTGCAACAACATCTAAGTCTGCCTCCAGCATCAGGGCCTGAAGGTCATGAACTTTATTGCGTAGACTGTGAGCATTTGTGGTCATCGCTTTCCATTTATATTTCCTGGTATGCGTTTCAACAATAGTGATTTGGGGGTTTCTTTTCTCTTTGGGTACCTTCATATCTTTTTGTTCCACTTTTATTATTTTTTCTTTGGCTTCTGTTCTGTTTTCAAGAACATCACAGTGCTGTAATGGAGTAAAAGAATTTTGTAGTGGTAATACTTGTGAGGTCTGATGTTTTCTTGTCACATAACGAAGTCTGCCTGAGCCTACAGTGATCCATCTATTTTTAGGTGGTTTTATCCTTTGTGGTAGTGGTGATAATTTGGTATGATTCTGTGCAGTATGATATTGTGCGGTCTTAGATGCTGCTTTAAGTGCATCTAGTTCCTGTTTTACTTTACTGAGCTCGTGTTTTAATCTAGTGAGTTGCAGACAGATAGGACAAGCCTTAAGTCTCCAGATAATTGGTCTTGAAACTAAAGCACCACAATTATTACAGAGAATAAAAGTCATCCTGCTTGATTGAAATGGGTATGAACAGGTATGATATAGTGAGAACAGCAGCCTATGGGTCTGTTCTGTTGGCTGATTCTTATTTTTAGAGCAGTAATCCTTAGCTGGTGAGTAGAAGATTGGGGATTCCTGTGATAACGAGGGGTTTTCTTTTCAGAGACAGTTGTAGTATGGGTGGAGCTAAATTGTGATGATTAGTGTATTTGGGGAAGTTAGTTATGAAGTTAGTTGGACAGTACATAAGTACATAAGTAATGCCATACTGGGAAAAGACCAAGGGTCCATCGAGCCCAGCATCTTGTCCACGACAGCGGCCAATCCAGGCCAAGGGCACCTGGCAAGCTTCCCAAACGTACAAACATTCTATACATGTTATTCCTGGGATTTTGGATTTTTTCCAAGTCCGTTTAGTAGCGGTTTATGGACTTGTCCTTTAGGAAACCGTCCAACCCCTTTTTAAACTCTGCTAAGTTATCCGCCTTCACCACATTTTCCGGCAATGAATTCCAGAGTTTAATTACACGTTGGGTGAAGAAAACTTTTCTCTGATTTGTTTTAAATTTACTACACTGTAGTTTAATTGCATGCCTCCTAGTCCTAGTATTTTTGGAAAGCGTGAACAGACACTTCACATCCACCTGTTCCACTCCACTCATTATTTTATATACCTCTATCATGTCTCCCCTCAGCCGTCTCTTCTCCAAGCTGAAAAGCCCTAGCCTCCTTAGTCTTTCTTCATAGGGAAGTCGTCCCATCCCCGCTATCATTTTAGTCGCCCTTCGCTGCACCTTTTCCAATTCTACTATATCTTTCTTGAGATGCGGCGACCAGAATTGAACACAATACTCAAGGTGCGGTCGCACCATGGAGCGATACAACGGCATTATAACATCCTCACACCTGTTTTCCATACCTTTCCTAATAATACCCAACATTCTATTCGCTTTCCAAGCCGCAGCAGCACACTGAGCAGAAGGTTTCAGTGTGTTATCGACGACGACACCCAGATCCCTTTCTTGGTCCGTAACTCCTAACGTGGAACCTTGCATGACATAGCTATAATTCGGGTTCTTTTTTCCCACATGCATCACCTTGCACTTGCTCACATTAAACATCATCTGCTATTTAGCCGCCCAGTCTCCCAGTCTCGTAAGGTCCTCTTGTAATTTTTCACAATCCTGTCGCAAGTTAACGACTTTGAATAACTTTGTGTCATCTGCAAATTTAATTACCTCGCTAGTTACTCCCATCTCTAAATCATTTATAAATATATTAAAAAGCAGCGGTCCTAGCACAGACCCCTGAGGAACCCCACTAACTACCCTTCTCCATTGTGAATACTGCCCATTTAACCCCACTCTCTGTTTCCTATCCTTCAACCAGTTTTTAATCCACAATAGGACATTTCCTCCTATCCCATGACCCTCCAATTTCCTCTGTAGCCTTTCATGAGGTACCTTGTCAAACGCCTTTTGAAAATCCAGATACACAATATCAACCGGCTCCCCTTTGTCCACATGTTTGTTTACTCCTTCAAAGAATTGAAGTAAATTGGTCAGGCAAGATTTCCCCACACAAAAGCCGTGCTGACTCGGTCTCAGTAATCCATGTCCTCGGATGTGCTCTGTAATTTTGTTTTTAATAATAGCCTCTACCATTTTCCCCGGCACCGACGTCAGACTCACCGGTCTATTATTTCCCGGATCTCCCCTGGAGCCTTTTTTAAAAATGGGCGTTACATTGGCCACCCTCCAATCTTCCGGTACCACGCTCGATTTTAAGGTTAAGTTGCATATCACTAGCAGTAGCTCCGCAAGCTCATTTTTCAGTTCTATCAGTACTCTAGGTGGGGGTGGTGTCACAAAGTAGGCACATTCTTTATAAAATATGCACCATCATGCAGATTGAATAAACAGCTCCCACACTACTGTATCTATGGCTAGACACAATTCTTGACAATATACCAATGGAATTTTATAAAGTCACATAAGCACCTATTTGTCTTTATAAAATGGGTTACAAATGGGCATCATTTTACTCTCTTAAGCTAGGTGACCTGGTATAAAATTACCCTCTCTCTGCATATACTGCAGATCAAACAACAACATAAAAATGCCTGTAATAGAAATGCAGAGAGGTATTCATGAGACCTGGGCATACTTTGGTTGAGGTATGAGCTAAAGATGAAAAATCAATGGTAATTGGTGCTGTTTAAAAATACTCAAGGTTCATCTGAACAAGTTGAATCTAACATGTTGCAAGACCATGTGATTTACTAAATAGGAATTTAATCTTCTGTTTTACAGTCTCTGGGAACTAGTTTGTTGAATGAAAGAATACAGTCAGGTAAATAATTTCAACAGTATTTTAACAGCTTCTATTAGGTATTATAAAAAGAATTTAATACTATTAGTCATACAATAGTCTTGCAAAAGTTTGTAAGTGCAGGTCAACTTGTTCAAACCTGAGCTTGATTTACATCCTACAAGCAAAATGATCTTATTACTTCCCTTGTGGAGGATGTAAAAATAGGGGTGCCTCCAGCCATAGCCCGCCTACATAAAAGTCTAGAATTGATTTATGTGCCACACCTCCTTGCAGTGCTGTCTGAGTTTGTGAGATGTTTACCTTTGCACTTGCTAATGGTTTTTGTACTGGAAAGTTTTACAACATATTTTATTCAAGTCTTGAGAACACATGTACTTTTATTGTAAAGGAAATGTTTTATTCAATAAAGATGTTTCCCTTGTAGGAACAGAATGAGCACATAGTCCTTTATGAATAAGGTGCAAAGTTTGCTTAAAAGTAGGAGTGAGCAAGTCCTATTGGATTCCGTCCCAGTTGCATCTTAATTGCCATGGGTGAGGTGCAGACTGGATAATTTAAGTTATGGCAGATTTTGTCCTGATATGACTTAAGTTTAATTTGATCTGGCTTGGCTTAGCTGGCAAAGACTGAAACTAACTGTAGTCTGCTTTTGATTCCCATTTTTGGCACTTAAAGCCAATTAAGGCTTACTGGTGACCCAAATGATTATTTGACATCTACATGTGTAATATTGTTTCCAGAAAACATTAGTTAGGTAGGAGAACTATACAAATCAAGAGAAATCTGTTTTCCCTTCTCCATCATGACAGTCCTAAACATAGCTTGAGTAATATTGCTTCATGGTGTGATCTCACCTTGAGTATTGTGTTCAATTCTGGTCGCCGTATCTCAAAAAAGATATAGCGGAATTAGAAAAGGTTCAAAAAAGAGTGAACAAAATGATAACTGGATAGAACTTCTTCCATATGAGAAAAGGTTTAAGAGGTTAGGGCTCTTGAGGTTGGAAAAGAGATGACTGGGGGGGGGGGGGGTTATGATGAGCTCTATAAAATCCTGAGTGGTATAGAACAGGTAAAAGCTAATTGATTTTCCACTCTTTCAAAAAGTACAAAGACTAGGGGACACTCAATGAAATTATATGGAAATACTTTTAAAACAAATAGGAGGAACTCGCTGCCAGAGGATGTGGTAATGGTGATTAACGTATAAGGGTTTTAAAACGGTTTGGACAAGTTCCTGGAGGAAAAGTACACTGCTGAGATGGACATGAGGGAAGCCACTGCTTGCCCTGGGTTTGGTAGCATGGAACGTTGCTGCTATTTGGGTTTCTGCTATGTACTTGTGACTGGATTAGCCACTGCTGGAAGAAGGATACTGGGCTAGATAGACCATTGGTCTGTCCCAGTATGGCTATTCTTATTTTCTTATGTTATTGCTTAACAAGATCTGAAATAAAGCTGAGTTAATTCAAGTCATCTTATTTGAATGTCAATATTCAAAGCAATTTAACTGGCTACAAATAGTTTCTGGCCAGTTAAATCACTTGTGTGGGGCTATTCACTGATATTCTTTGGCACTTGATTGGTTAGTGCCATTAAATATCACCACAAACCGCTACAGTGAAAGCTGGCTATTTTGTGGGCGGTCCAGGGGCAGAGTTGACACATGCAGTTACAAGTGCTGATATTCAGCACTGAGGGGCCCTTTTACTAAGCTGCATAAGCATCTATCTGTGCCCAACATGCGCCAAAATGGAGTTACCACCTGGCTACCGCATAGCTCTTGTGGTAATTTCATTTTTGGTGTGCATCCGATATGTGCGGCCAAAAAAAAATTGTTATTTTCGGGTGTGTGTATCACACACACGCCAAGTGGCATTTGATGCAAAAAGGTCATTACCATACGACTACCACGTGAGACTTTACCACTAGGTCAATGGGTGGTGGTAAGGTTGCAGACCCAAAATGGACACGTGGCTAGCTATTTTGATTTTGCTGCGTGCCCATTTTCGGCAAAAAATTTAAAAAGGCTTTTTTTTACAGGCGCACTGAAAAATGGATCGGCAAGTGCCCAAAACCCACACCTACACTACCACAAGCCATTTTTCAGCGCACCTTAGTAAAAGGACCCCTTAACCACCTAAGCGGTCAAGTCGGATCACATAAAAAAAGTCAGAGATAGCCGGTCACATAAACCCAGATATTCAATGCTGGTGCCCAGACATGGCCTGGCATTGAATAACTGGGAATTATTCCAATGGCGGCTAAGAAAACTCTCTTTGTCGCCGGCTGAATATCTACCCTCAGATTCCAATATAAGTAAGGTGAGATCTAGTTTTAAAAAGCTAATTACAACATCTAAAACATACCAGCTTATTCTGGATCAAAATCTGGTTACTTTAGAGGAGATATATTCAGAAATTTGATAAAATCTTCCACACTTTTAGTTGCATTTTATTATACCATACAAACCTTGAAGTGTATTCATCATCTTCATCATCATCATAATCATCATCATCATTGGGGTTTATATCACCTTTATGGACAAGTCCAGTCAAAATTGTTTACATCACAAATAAAATAACAAAGATAGATATAAAAAGACTAGAAAGACAGACCCTAATTATTAATTTATCCTATAAATTCTGGAAGAAGAAAGTTTTTAGATTTGTCCTAAGCAAAGTTAAAGTTGGCATTTTCTTCAGAGCTGCTGGTAACTTATTCCAGTGATAAGGACCTAACACACTAAGGGCTCCTTTTACTAAACTGTGGTAAGTACTAATGTCTTCAAAATAGGTGTCGGTAAGTGCTCACGCAATAATTTTTGTTAATGGCTATGCGCTAATGGCAACATTAGCACATGGCCATTAAATCGGAAAACGGCAAATTGACCATTTTTCAGCTGCTCTAAAAATGGCCTTAGCCCGTGGGAAAGAACCACATAAGGGTGCGCTAAGACTAATTTTTCCATAGCTTAGTAAAAGGAGCCCTAAAGGTTTTACTTCTTCATTTCATTCTAAAGCAGGATTCTAAGGATGGAATTTCCAATAATTTATGGTTAGAAGATCTAAGCGTATAAGTAGGTTCATATGGCCAAATCATTCCTAGTAAATAGCCTGGTATTTGAAAATAAAACAGTTTAAAGGGGGGGGTCACATGATGCTTGCGGGCTGAGTGGACTCCCGCGCGCCTCGCTCCGTCTCAGAAGCTCGCATTATCTGCAATTAACATCAGTTTTATGACCCCACCGAGGCGAATTGTGGTCAGCTGCATGGAGGAAGGTCGGCAGCAATGGGGGAAGGAGTTTGGTGCCACGTCGGTGTGGGGTGAAGTGACATGCCGGCGAAAACACCACGGCCTGTAAGAGAATGCGTGCGTGCGCTATATAAGTGCTAAATAGTAGTAGTAGGTCTCCCCACCTAAGATGGCGGCCATACCTGACCCAGATACAGCGGCTACCTTGGTAACATTACAGGAAGAAGCAATAAGAGAACTGACCAGACAATTAACAGCGGTATTGGATGACAGATTATCGAAATTGCAGGCATCGGTGGATACTATAAATGAAAGTCTGGAAAGACAAGCAACACGGTTGCAGCAGGTGGAGGAACAGATTGGCTGGCAGGAAGACCGCTCGGAAACACTTGAAGGCAGAATGGTGGCGGTAGAGGAGCTGGCAAAAACCATCTCTCAGCTGACAGATGATTTAGAAAACAGAAGCAGACGCAGCAATATAAGAATCATTGGATTACCGGAGACAGTAAAAGATCAAGATTTAAGGAAGTTTGTTACAAAATGGCTGCCTGAACATCTAAAAGTGGAATACCTACAAGGTCAGATGCGGGTAGAATGGGTGCACAGCGTGGGCATTGTCAGAGAGGCGGATCAGCGCCCGAGGCCCGTGCTGGCAAAAATTCTGGACTACTCGGATAAAGAGAAACTAATGCAAGTGTATAGGAGAACCCGATCTGTGGACTATAATGGTATATGTGTCCTGCTATTTCAGGACTACTCAGCCCGGGTCTCGGAACAGCAGAGGCGAATGGGGCACTGTACAGAGCACTGTAAGACTCTATACAATAAAGGAATAAAATTTGCTTTGCTATATCCAGCGAAGGTACGAGTTATCCATGATAATAAGACACTGTTTTTTACGGATACAAAAGACCTCAAAACATTTATGGAAAAGATTTAATGGATCCGCCTGGTTTAAAAGGGAGGGCCCAGAAAGTGGTAGGCCCTGAAAACAGAACAGGAAAAAAAACAAACCCCCAAAAATAAAAGGAGGAGATGAACTTGATGGAAACAGGCATCCCGATATCCCATGATGCTAGCTGTTGGAATATACCGAGCAGCAGTGGTATTTGTGACTGTGTATGAGTAATAATAGGAGGAAACAGGAGAGTGGATGGAGAGACGGATGACTGACCCTTGACAACAGAACGGTGAATGGAGCACAAGACTATGTAAGCAAAAGATGTAGGGTCACACTGAACATTGACATTGACCTGTATTGCGGGGAATAAATCTGGACACACAGCTCAGAGGTGATGGGTGTTGGTCGTTTTCTTCGAGCTGAGTGCACAGGAGGAGACAGAAAATAAGCCACGAAGGAAACAGAGGCTAGGGAGTAAGCTGGTTGGCAGCCCCACATGGGAATAGAGGTGAGTGTGTGAGTTGAAGTAGGAGGGAAGAAGTTAGTTTAAAATGTTATTGGTTAATCATAAGGTCATATTCAAGTTAATCACATTGCGGGGGAATTATAAAGGGAGTGAATGATGGCTGAGTGTGGATGAAGGACTGTCATGAGGGTTATAACGTTGGGAGAGGTTATGGGCACTGGGGACGCATTATGCGTGAGATCATATGAGAGGGCGAGTTAGGGAAGTGGTGGGATGAAGAGAAGAGTAGGCGAGGCTGACGGTGGAGCTTGGGAAGGTTATTGTGGAGTAAGAATCGGTGGGGAGCTGGGACTGAATTGGAGACGGAAGCGGGGTGGGGGTAGGGGAGGGAGAAGTGGTGGGTGATGGAGAGAGGAATAAGATCTAAGGGGGGGAGGGAGGAAGAGGAGGGGGAGGGGGAGAAGAGGGAAATGCTGCAAAGGGAAGACTGGGAGGATAGGTGTGGGCTTCCAGGTGCTAGAAGCTGTACTATCAGGAAATGGGAGAAACAAGTGTGGAAAGAATGGGGAATGACAGGAGGGCTTGGCTGGGAGGCCTCCCTGTTTAACAGACAGAATATAGCTGCGGAAGAGAAGATGAAGGGGAAGCTATGGTGTTAGCGGCTCTAAGATTAGTGACTCTCAATGTTGACGGGATTCATTCTCCAGTTAAGAGGACAAAGCTCCTACAATACCTAAAGAGATTAAAAGCTGATATAGCACTGCTTCAAGAAACTCATTTGGATAGGGTAGAGCATGCCCAACTGCGCAGGGACTGGGTAGGGGAAGTATATTTTGCATCCTATAGTGACCAACAAAGAGGAGTAGCAGTACTGATAAATAAGGCAATGGCATTTACATTGCAGGAGGTAGTACAAGACCCGGAAGAAGGTGGGTGATAGTGACGGGTAATCTGCAAGGGAAAAAATAGCGCTTTGTAGACTTTATGCTCTGAACACATATTCACCTTCTTTTTTTACCCAGCTCCACTCTAAATTAGCAATGATAAATGATTACCCTTTAATAGTGTGGGGGGGGGGGGGGGGATTTTAACTTCACTAGTGACCCATCAATAGATTGCCAGCCCTCAAGGCAACCTTTGAAGGACCATAGCAAGAAGGGAGTGAATTACTTGAGTGAGGAACTGGCACTGGTTGATGTTTGGTGTCTACTCCATGAGGAAGAGAGAGACTTTACGTTTTTTTCTCACCCACACAAGGTTTACGCACGCTTGGATTATATTTTGGTGTCGGGAGCACTGTGGGGAAGGACACAAGGGGCGGCAATCTGGGAAGCGGATATCTCAGATCATGCACCAGTATGGTTAGATATTGAGTGGAATGTTAATGTTAGGCCAGGTCGGTGGCGCATGACCCAGCGCTATACCAGAGTACAGAGTTTAAGGAATATCTGGAAAAGGTGTGGAAAGAATATGTGGAAGAGAATCAGGTGGCCGAAGTAGGCCCACAAATTTACTGGGAGGCAGCAAAAGCGGTCCTTAGGGGGAAAATAATAGCGTATGTGGCAACTTTGTGTAAGAAGCGGGACCATGCCATAACGAGCATGGGACAGCGGCTTGGAGAGGCCCGTCGGCGATATATAGTGCAGCCGATGGAAGAGAATAGGCAACTATACTTGGAATATAGAAGGGAGATGCAGAGTCTGCTCAATGAGTGAGCATTATACAGCATCAAACTATATAAGTATGGGATGCATAGGTGGGGGAACAAGACCGGGAAGTTGCTGGCATCTTTGGTAAAACAACGTTCGTGGAAAACATATATAGCCAAACTGAGAGGGGCGAGGGGAGAGAGCATTACAACACAGGCATTCACACGCTTTTATGAGGCGCTGTATGACAAGGGGACCTTCTCAGGTCAGAGCTGTGAGGGATTCTTCCAACATTTACAACTCCCGAGGTTAGCAATAGACCAGGAGCAAAGCTTAGCGCCCCCATAACAGAAAAGGAGGTGCAGGGGGTGATAAAGCATTTAAAGCTTGCTAAAGCCCCTGGCCCGGATGGGTTGGGGCCAGAATTCTATAAAATGCTGCAGGATCACTGCATACCCGCGTTAGTAGATATGTGCGATGCCATTCGTGAGTCCCAGATAATGGGACCTACATTAAATCATGCTTACATAACAATATTGCCGAAACCAGGGAAACTGGTAGGCTCTTATAGACCCATATCACTTATAAATCAGGACCTCAAGATCCTGGACAGTGTACTTGCTGCAAGGTTAGGAGAGTTCCTGCCCTGTTTAGTGCACACCGACCAAGTGGGATTTGTGAAAGGAAGATTTGCATCAGCAAACATTTTGAAGGTATGTCGCATATTAAGGGAAGGTAAACATAGGCGAGGAGACGCAATTATAGGATGCCGAAAAGGCTTTCGACAAGGTGGTATGGCCATATCTTTTTTGGGTCTTACAGCGTTATGGTATTAGAGGGGCGTTTCTAGATTTTATTTATTATATTTATTTATTTATTTATTTATTTATAGCATTTGTATCCCACATTTTCCCACCAATTTGCAGGCTCAATGTGGCTTACATTATGCTGTAATGGCGATCGCCATTTCCGGGTACAGAATTTCAAATGGTATTGCATTAAGGTGCATACATACATGGTAAAGAAGAATACATTATGGTATTGCATAGAGGTTCCTGAGTGATAGATTGAATTGTAACATAAGTTAGGTCATCGACTATAAAGAGATCATTTCGACATAAGAGTTGAAGTGGTAGTGTGTATTCATTAGTAGCAATGAGGTTAAACAGTCAAGTGACAAGAGTTCGGTATTGTCTAGTTCATGTAAAGTCTAATTAGTATTTAGGATGGATCGTTATGGTATGCCTTCTTGAACAGGTCAGTTTTCAGTAGCCTTCGGAAGATTGTTAGGTCTTGCATTGTGTTTATGGCCTTCGGTAGTGCATTCCATAGTTGCGTGCGTATGTAGGAGAAGCTGGTTGCATATGTGGATTTATATTTTAGTCCTTTACAGCTGGGGTAGTGGAGATTGAGGAATGTGCGTGCTGATCTTTTTGTGTTCCTAGTAGGCAGGTCTATAAGGTCTGACATATAGGTCGGAGCTTCCCCGTGAACGATTTTGTGGACCAGGGTGCAAACTTTGAACGCAATTCGTTCTTTTAATGGGAGCCAGTGTAGTTTTTCTCTTAGGGGTTTGGCGCTTTCGTATTTTGTTTTCCCAAATATGAGTCTGGCTGCTGTGTTTTGAGCAGTTTGAAGCTTCTTAATGATTAGTTCTTTGCATCCAGCATAAATGGCTTTGCAGTAATCTAGATGGCTTAGCACCATCGATTGTACCAAGCTGTGGAATATTTCCCTTGGGAAGAAAGGTTTGATCCTTTTAAGTTTCCACATTGAGTGGAACATTTTCTTTGTGTATTTTTTGCATGGCCTTCAAGTGTGAGATTTCGGTCAATTGTGACTCCCAGAATTTTCAGACTGTCTGAGACTGGAAGGGTGTATTCTGGGGTGTTTATGGTGTTGGGTTTGTTTGTGTTATATTATGAGGACAGAATGAGACAGTGAGGGGCATAATCAAACGGAAACGACTATCTCCATGGGCGTTTATCTCCGAGAACGGGTCCGTGAAGGGGCGGACCGAACCGTATTTTCGAAAAACATGGCTGTTTATCTTTTTTTGAGCTGGGCGTTTTTGTTTTTCAGCGATAATGGAAACCGAAAGCGCCCAGCTCAAAAACGAATAACTCCAAGACATTTATTCGTGGGAGGGGCCAGGATTTGTACTGCACTGGTACCCCTTACATGCCAGGACACCAATCGGGCACCCTAGGGGGCACTTTTACAAAAAAAAAGGTAAAACAGCTCCCAGGTGCATAGCACCCTTCCCTTGGGTGTTGAGCCCCCCAAATCCCCCTCAAAACCCACTGCCCACAAGTCTACACCATTACTATAGCCCTAAAGGGTGAAGGGGGGCACCTACATGTGGGTACAGTGGGTTTGGGGGGCGGTTTGGAGGGCTCCCATTTACCAGCACAAGTGTAACAGGTGGGGGGGATGGGCCTGGGTCCACCTGCCTGAAGTCCACTGCACCCCCTAATAACTGCTCCAGTAACCTGCATACTGCTGCCAGGGAGGTGGGTATGACATTTGAGGGTGAAAATAAAAAGTTGTGAAATGGCATATTTTGTGGTGGGAGGGGGTTTGTGACCACTGGGGGAGTCAGGGGGGGGGGTCATCCCCAATTCCCTCCAGTGGTCATCTGGTCATTTAGGGCACTTTTGGGGGCCTTATTCGTGGAAAAACAGGGTCCAGGAAAAGTGCCCTAAATTCTCGCTAAAAATGCATATTTTTTTTCCATTATTGGCGAAAGGCGCCCATCTCTGATCGGCCGATAACCACGCCCCAGTTCCGCCTTCACCACGCCTTCGACACGCCCCCATCAACTTTGTCCACATCCACGACGGAGTGCAGTTGAAAACGTCCAAATTCGGCTTTCGATTATACCGCTTTATTCGTTTTTGTGAGATAAACGTCTATCTCCCGATTTGGGTCACAATATAGGCGTTTTTCTCTTTCGATTATAAGCAGGATTGTGTCTTTTCTGCGTTTAGCTTTAGTTGGAATGCGTCCGCCCATGAGTTCATTAATTGGAGGCTGTGTTTGATTTCATTTGTGATTTCGGTTAGATCATGTTTGAACGGGATGTATATCGTGACATCGTCTGCATAGATGTACGGGTTGAGTCCTTGGTTCGATAATGATTTGGCTAAAGGTGTCATCATTAAGTTAAAAAGGGTTGGTGAGAGCAGTGATCTTTGTGGTACTCCGCATTCAGGTTTCCATGGTGTTGACATTTTTGAATTTGTAGAATGTAAGCTCTTTTGAGCAGGGACTGTCTTTCTTCATGTTCAATTGTAAAGCGCTGTGTACAACTGATAGCGCTATAGAAGTGATTTATAGTAGTAGTAGTTATAGTAGTTTGAAATCACTTGATAGGTTCTTGCTGTTAAGAAGCCTTTAAACCATCTAAGTACGTTTCCTCCAATCCCGAAGTAGTCTAGGATGTTCGAGAGTATTTTGTGGCTGACCATGTCGAACGCACTGGACATGTTAAATTGTAGGAGAATTGGTTGCAATTAATTATTTAAATTTGGTTATGAGAGTGGTTAGCACTGTTTCAGTGCTATGGTTGGATCGAAATCCTGACTGTGATTCATGTAGTATTGTGAATTTGTTTAGGTAGTTGGTAAGTTGTTTGGTTACCATACTTTCCATTAGTTTGACTACCAGGGGGATGGATGCTACTGGTCGATAATTGGTTGTGTCGTTTAATTTTTTATTTAAATCTTTGGGTATAGGGGTAAGTAGTATATTTCCTTTGTCCTTGGGGAAAAGACCATGTTGTAACATGTAGTTCATACTGTATGTGACGTAAGGTCTGTTATGAAGCGTTTGGGGGCGAACCTTATTAGGTTGCTGGGACAGATATCCAGTTTGGAGTGGAGAATTTGTTGATTGCTTGAGTGATGGTTTCTTCGGTTAGCAGATCGAAGTTAGTCCAGGTTCGATCTGCTGGGTATTCGCTGGGAGTTGAGTCCAGGCAGTCCATGAATTTTTCATGATCAGTGGAATTAAGTGGTAACGTGGATCGTAATTTTATAATTTTCTCATTGAAGTATTTGGCAAGATTGTCTGCTGATGGGGTATCTGTGCTGGTTGTGGTAACCGGTGTGGTGTCTATTAATTTATTCACGAGTTGGTAGAGTTTGTGTGCATCTTTGTAGTCTAGCCCTATTTTGGTTTTGTAGTATGCTCTTTTGGTTTGTCTTATTGAGTATTTGTATTTTCTTTGCAGTTGTTTCCATGCATTAAGTGTATGTTCATCTTTCATTTCTTTCCATGCTCGCTCAAGTCTCCTAACATGTGTTTTTAGTAATTTCAGTTCTTTGTTGAACCAAGGTATTGAGTTTTGTCTTCGTGTAGTTCTTTTTTGTAATGGTGCAATTTTGTCTAGTGTGTTCCTACATCTGTCATCCCAGTTTAGTAGATAATGTTTGGAATCTGTTTGTGCTGACCATTCATTATTGTAAATCTGTTGCCAGAATGTTGCAGGGTCTATTTGGCCTCTCGTAGTGTAGGTTGTGGGTTCAAGCTTGAGGTGAGTACCTTTTTCTGCCACTGTAGGGTGGAGTTTAGTTTATAGTGATCTGACCATGGTATATCTGTCCATTTTGTGCCTGTTAGTATAAGGTTTAGGTCTGAGGGTAGTTTGTGTGTGATGAGGTCAATTGTGTGTCCTTTGACATGGGTGGCTTGCATACTAGGCCAGCTAAGGTCCCATAGCTGGAGGAAGTCCTTGCATTCACGTGCATTGGTTGCATTAGGGTCTTCGAGGTGTATATTTATGTCCCCAATAATAAGTAGATTGGAGTTAGAAACACAAGTATTCGATAAGTGTGATTGGCATTCTTGCCAATTACCTGGTGGTCTGTAAAATAAGACAACGTTTAGGCTGTCATGCAGGGTAGTATGGTTAATTCCGACTGAGGCGATTTCAAGTTCTGGTGTTATAGGCTCGGCAGTTGTTACAGTGAAGTGAGATCTATAGATTAGTGCTAGGCCTCCGCCTCTTTTTTCTTTCCTTGTCCAGTGAATAATTTTGTAGCCTGGAGGGAATAGTTCCAAAATTATAGGGTCCTTGAGATCGTGGATACAGGTTTCACTAATGAGTATTAGGTCGAGATTGTCTGCTGTGATCCAGTTTGTTATAGTTGTTATTTTATTGACTACTGATCTGGCGTTTATGTATCCTACTTGAATTATTTGGTATGGGTCCGTGTTTGATGTTGTATTGATTTTGATTAGTTGTCGTTCCTTTATTTTAGTAGGACCCTTATTTCCCTTCTTTTGTGGTTGTCTGCGTGTTGGTAATTTTCCATTGTTTGAATTGTTTTCAGTTTGATAATGTGTATTGTATTCGATCAGTCTTTGGTGTGTGTGTAGTATGGGTATCATGTTACTTTCAGTGAGTGGAGTGGTTATAGTTATGTGAATCAATGTTATGGAGTAAATTACTAGGAGTAGTTTGAAGGTATTCATTTTGATTTGGTTTCAGTGTGGTTTCTGATGCAGTGTTCTGGTGGGGTTTCTGAGAGCTATGTTAATGGTCGGGATTAGGGGTTTTATTAATTGCGTAAGGATGATTTACTCATAGTCAATGTTCAGCCGTGGTGCCCCAGTGTGTTGAAGTTCTTATAGCTGTATCACCAGTCAGAGGTAAGGAACTCGGTAAGACGGCTGTAGTGCAGGGCTGAGGTTAAACATTGCATGTAGGCGTGGGGGCAGCGGCTTCTCCCACAGTTTGGTATGATGCTATAGGATGCTGCGAGGCATTTAGATGTCTAAAGTCAGCAAGTAGTCAGTGGTGTAGTTCAATATACTGCTGTATGGTATAGGGGACGCAATCAAAGGTTGATAGTCAGTATGATGCGGTAGAAGTTGATGGGATTCAGTGGTTGGCAGTGCAAAACAGTAGTGACTAGTAAACTTTACATTCTGTAGTGTATTTCAGTGTAGTGCTAAATGGTGCATTAGAATTAATTAGAGGTAGAAGTCATCAGTCTAAGTAAGTATTCCAGTTCAGTGATCAGTGTCCAAAACTGAAAGTGCCTTACCCTTTTTACTTCAGCAATATCAGTTCAGCAGTAAAGTATTAAACATAAGCATGGCTGATACAGTGAGTGTCACAGACACATTACACATATTCCTATGCGGTGTACCAAATCTCAATTCATTCTCAATATCCCCACGTTGAGACAATTCAGTGACTAATTCTTGATAACCATTGGTCCTTAAAGTCTGTCAGGACGGTTTGCTTTTGTTTTTTCCCTATGTCATGTCCCTCCTGCTGCAAATCCTGAAGGGAATGTCACCTTGAGGCATAAACCCCAGCGGAAATGTCTCTACGAAAGGAAATCTATTTTTCATAATTCTAACTATGTAAATAGATCAATTGTGACCACAGTAAAAGGGCACACCTTATTTTCACAATTTTAAAAAGCATATATAACACACAGCAATATAACTGTTGCCTGTGAGTGCTCTAGATCAAAAGGTTAAAATCTGAGGATAAAAGGGGTAAAGCTCAGGGGTAAGATGAAAATAACATTTCATAAAAAGCATGACGGATGAGGCTCCAAGATGAGGACGCAGAGGAGAAAATAGAGTTCGTGAAGAATGGGATAAACTTGGATTGGTACTTAGCCCAGCAGCTGCAGAGACGGTCCTCAATCAGGGACTACTGTCCGGGTCACTTGGGTCATGCGGTGGGTTTGGGTGAGTCCTCAGGTTTAGCGATTTCCTAGGAGTGTTTTCGCGCTTTCTTAGTTCCTAGGTTCAGGTGCAGCTCATTGGCATGGCTTCTCTGTATTCATTGCCGTTTGGGAGGCAGAGTCGGGTCGGGTGTTCAGCTGCACTCGGCTGCGAGATCCATCCACCACTGTCGACATGGACTCGCAACGGTCAGCACTCATCCCACGGGTTCGGTTCAGTCACGGGACACTGTCGGGGTTTCACCTCGAGGCGGTCTCCTGGCGCGTGGTGCTCCTCTCTTCCGCCACTTCGTTCGGTCTTGGCGTGCAGTCAGCTGTTCCGCGGTCCCCTCGACTCAGAACATGTGCGAGGGTGCTACCTTCAGCCTGACAGCCTGCCTGGGAGGACCGTCGGAGGAAATCCGTGTTCACTCGTCCCTCGGTTCACAGGTGTGGGGATCGGGTCCGGGCTGGTAACACCACGGCCACGAGGCAGGTCGGGAGATGCGTCTCAGCGCCTAAATCTCTGGCACAGAAGCTCGTAGGCTGTCCCGAAGGTTTCCGGAGTTCAGCGGCACTCAGCGGCCCTCTCTGTGTATGGCCGGTCACCGTATGGTTCTTTTCACGGCCGTATTTCAACCGGGGTCACTGGAGCAGCAACTTCGTGACCATCTTGTCGGCGGCCATTTTGACAATGGGCACCCCTGTCATATCCCCAATGAGACTCTTACGACCAATATTACATTGGGGAGGGGGACACGACAGGGGTGCCCGTTGTCACCCCTGCTGTTCATGTTGACGTTAGAACCATTGGCTGCCAAGATACGACAGGATAGGAGGGTGAAAGGCATAACCAAGTGGGGTACCGAATACCGGGTCAACATGTTTGCAGACGATATGCTGTTACTGCTGGATAATGCGAGGGAGTGGCTACTGGTAGTGATGGGAATAGTCAGAGAATTTGGGGTGTTTGCAGGACTTAGAATAAACTTTGAGAAATCAGAAGTACTGTCAGTGACGGCCTCATGTCTTAACACACAGCAGTACTGGGATTAAGTACCTGGGGGTATATCTAAGCCCTGATCATGAATGGATGTATAGGAAGAATGTAATAGAGAAGGTAGAAATTGTGCAGAAGATATGCATGCAGTGGAAGGACCTCCTGGTAAGTTTTCGAGGGCGTATAGCTCTGGTCAAAATGGTGCTCCTTCCTAAACTACTTTATCCATTGCAGATGATACCTTTGTGGGTCACGAAAAGGGAGGAGGAGCTATATCGTAGTATCGTCAGCACATTTATTTGGCATAATAAGCGTCCCAGAATCGCGTTTGCTAAATTGGTACGGAGGAGAAAGGAAGGAGGAGTGAGGCTCCCGGATATTAGGCTGTACAACGTGGCAGCATTGATGCATTGGCTCCTTGAGTGTCATACTGGACTTGCTAAATACATGTTGCCAGAGTTCTGGCAGAGCTGGTGCGTCCCGATAGATGTGTTTTCTGTTCTAGGGGGTTGTAAGGGAGCGTGGGGGGGGGGGGGGCGTATTCTGAAAAGTCCCTTCATAATTGCTCTGGGGAAGGCATGGAAATGGTGGAGGGGGTGACAGGGGGAGCTGCGAAGGGATACCCCTTTTTCTCCTTAGTAGACAATCCGACATTTCCAGCAGGGTTGGGGCGGAGCAACTTTGAACTGTGGACGGAAGGAGGGTGTAAGTATATAAGACAGTTGATAGAGTTAGGGGAACAGGCCTTCCCAACATTTGAACAAGTGCGGAGCACATGGAACCTATCTCATAAGCAATTTTTTCAGTTCCTACAGGTGAGAGATTATTATTACAAGATGGCACAGGCGGTGGACTCCCCAATACAGTTTATAGCTTTAGACAAGGTGTTTTTGCTGATGCCAGAAAATTCAAACGGGCTCTCTCAATGGTATCAGAGCATAGCTGAACATAGGAGAATGCAACCTTTAGCTAAACTTGCAGAAGGGTGGAGTGGAGTACTGGGAGAAAGGATAACGCAGGAGAGGATCGGGGAAGTTTTTGAGAATATTTCCAAGGTCACCCCTAATGCAGCACTAGAAGACATTCAGTACCGTATACTTCACAGGGTATACATCACTCAACAGCGAGGGAAGGAGATAGGATTGTGGGAAGATGAGGAGTGTACGAAGTGCCATGGAGAGGTGGGTACTTTTGTTCACACCTTTATGGAATGCCTGACTTTAGCAGAATTATGGGTCCACTCCCTGGAAGTCATGGAAAAGTAATAGGGAAGCCGTTTGAATGGTCGTTTGGGGTTTTGCTGTTGGGAGAGATAAGGAAGAGGGATTATTAGAAGCGCAAGGAAGATTTGTCCTCTTGGCGTCCCTTCTAGTATAAAAGTGCATCCTGCAGTTTTGGGCAGAGCCGCTGCCACCACCGAATCAGACTTGGCACACTCTGATGAAAGAAATGGCTGCATGGGTAGAACTACAGTATGTGTTCACATCAACAAGCAGACATACAGCACATAGAGAAATTTGGAAAACATACTCTCGGTTGTATTTTTTATTTTTTATTTATTTACGTCAATTTATATACCGTATCTTATTGCAACTGCAAAACAGAACGGTTTACAATTTGTAAAAAGAAAACATTACAACATTATATGACCGGGGGGTCAACATTGTATGACCGGGGGGGGACCTCCCAGTGGCTATCAATGTTGAGAGCCAGTCAACTATCGTAATGCACCTGGAAGGGGATAGGAGGGAAGATAGGGGGGAGGGAGGAGGGGGGAGGGAAGGAAAGGGGGGATTGAGGGGAGAGGGAGGGAGGAAGGGAGGGGATGAGAGGGGGGAAGTAGGAGGGAGAAAAAAGGAAACGGAGAATGGTACACAAGGAAATTATGTTGTATGGCGGCGCAATATGTGTCTTTCCCCTTCTGTTATATGCTTATTGTGAATTGAGAGAACTGTGTTAATTATCTAGCTGCACAATTCTATTATGGTTGGGTTAAGTTTGTGACGTGCATCATTCCTCAATAAAGAAATTTTCAAAAAAACAGTTTAAAAATCAATACCATCAATGCAGTTCTCTAAGAATGGAACATGCACTTTCCCGTTCTCTGCTCCCTGACAGAACTCTTACTGCTGCATTTTATATTAACTACAATTGTTTTAAAAGTTTTTCAGGCATCACTAAGTACTGTACAGTACATTGCAGTAATCCAGTAAACTTAGCAAAAGAGCATAAGCCACCATCTGGAATGTTTGTAACTGTCTAATCAATTTCAGCCTACAAAATACCATTTTAGTTATGTTGTGGCTACCTGCCTTTGACCTACCCCCTTCATTGTTAATGATGACCCCCCAACACATTAATTTCACTTAAACTATCTCCATCCCATTTCTCACTCCATCTCTAAATTGTTCAGCAGAAATATTGCCCAATCCTAAAAACATACTCCCCTGTTTACTAGGCCATGCTAGTGGCTGCCGCATGGCAATGCCAACACAGCCCATTCAAAGTGAATGGGCTGTGTCAGCATTAGCACATGGCAGCTGCTAGCGTGGCTTAGTAAACAGGGGGGATAGTCTTTGAAGCATTCCAATTTTAATTTACTCCCCTCTAGCCATCTTTTCATCCTCAATAAACAAGCATGTAATCTAAGCTTTACATCTTAGCTTTTACATCTCCTTCTAAAGGGCAGATCTTTGGAAAAAAATTAAAGGATCTAATTATTTTGCCCAAAAGGTACAAGTAGATAGTAAACAACAAAGGGCTCAGTGAACTCCCCACCGCAAATCAAGCCGTTCAGAACAGTGTCCTCCATATATCTCCATAACACTGTCCTTTCAAAAAAGTAGATAATCATTTCAATATCTTTCCTCCTAGATCAATTGCTGAACATCAGTCCAGTAGTATAGTTGGTTCTAAAGTATCAAATGCTGCTGACACCCTAGAACGCATATTGGGGGCCTTTTAGGCCCCCATGCTTACATTTTTGCTATTATCTGCAAAATTACTTTAGTTAGAATTTTGAAACTCAAGGTATTACTCAAGTATGTCATTGTTGATAATATCCAGTTGTTCATATAATTTTTTTTCATAGGCATTATGGTGTAACAATGCTTGTTTGGTGAAAACTACATCTGTACGAATTGGGGGCCTTTTAGGCCCCCGCTGTTTTTATCATGTTCTCAGAAGTGTTTGTGTCTCAAGTTACTTTATTTGTACTCAGTAATGCTGGTGGAGGGGCCAGGGTGTGGATAATAACATGTGAGGATGTCATGTGATTTTTGGAGGGAGTGATAAGGCCATGACATCACCTCAGGTCCTCTGAACACTGAGGACAGTATACACTGTGAGCTAATTGCTGAAGTACCTGTGATAAGATAAGCTGTTGAGAGGAAATCTGTTTCATTTTCTAACATCTAGTCAGCAATGGCACAGCCTCCAAGTGTCTGACTGACCAAGAGATTGAAGCGATTATGTTTCGAAGCGATGATGAAAGTGAACTATCTGTGTTTTTCTACATTATGTGCATGGGGGCCTAAAAGGCCCCCATGACGTTAATATGTATATTTTTAACGTCATGCGTTCTAAGGTTAATCATACCAGCAACACTGGTATAGTACATTGAGGGGCATTTTCATTATGATGTCTAAATTCGACTTTGGACATTTTGCTCAAAACATCCAGAATCCAAGTGGCAAATATAAAGATTTTTGAAACAGCAAATCATCTATCTTTTTTTTTTTTTTTTTCAAAAATGGTCACTTTCTAGATGTTTTTGTGCTCCGTGCATTTATCTTTTTGGTCCATTAAAAAAAAAAAACGTCCAAGTGAAAAACGTACAAAAGCAAGCCATTGGGATGTAGGAGGAGCCAGCATTCTTAGTAGACTGACCACACAGGCATCCCAGCATAGCAGTAGGGCACCCTAGGGGACACTGCAGTGGACTTCGCTTAAAAGGTCCCAGTGCATCCAAGGATGCACAGGGCAGGGCACCGTCTTTTTGATGATGCACCGAGCAGGAGGATGTAGGAATCCTTCCCTCCTCCTCCCAAGTATGATGGGGTCATGGGGCCACCACTAGGCCACCAGGGTAGACCTCGGGGAGGGGGGGTACTTGCCTGGCCTGGTCTGGCCCCCTCTGGACCACCAGGTCTTTTTCAAAGATTCTGAAAGGGGGGCAAGGGTCCACCGGACCACCAGGGGTTTATCCATTTTGGGGAGGTCATGAGTCCACCAGACCACCAGAGATTTTTTTTTTTTTACAGGTGAGTTGGAAGGAGTTTTGCCCGATGTTGGGTGGAGTTTCACAGCCCCCAAACATCCCTCCCCCAGGGAAGGATAGTCAGGGGGTGCGATGCTCAGCTTGGCTAGGGTTTTTAAAAAAATTAATAGGGAAGAGTTGTGGGTAAGGGACACCGCGGCATGCCTTTATTTTTTAAAAAGAAATGTCAACTTTCCTGTCAGTGCCTGAGACAATCAGCTCTCAGACACTGACAGAAAAGGTAGCGTAGAATATTGAGCAGCTAATTAATACAGCGATTTTAACATGACATTAATTTGCATACTCATTATTCTGTGCATGCCACGGTAATTTTGCTGCACTAGAACTGCAGTAGAATTTGAGTCTACTGCGATCCTTTGAGCATCGGCCTGATGGAGAGAGAAAAGTCCCTTCTTTTCTGAGGTAATTCTAACAGAAGAGGACATCTTTCTGGGTAAATGAACATTATTTTGCACGGTGCTTTGGCCACTTAAATATTGGGATAAGAGAAAAAATGTATGTTTATTGATAAAGAACAACCAAAGAGAGTCCAAATCTCCCGCAAAATACACAGACAACCACAAAGAAGGGCGGAAGAGACCAAAAGGACCAGACTAAAAACCGATAGTAAGAGCACCAAAAATAATAATAATAATTTGAGAGCACCAAAAATAATTTTAATTTTTGGTGCTCTTACTATCGGTTTTTAGTCTGGTCCTTTTGGTTTATTGATAAAACCAATTTGACTTTAAAAAAGCAAACTTTATTTATTAACTAGCTTAAATCATAAAGAATCATTTCCCCATAGTCTTAAACTTGAATTTTCTGCCAGAGGTTGAACTTAAATGTCACAGCCTTCAGCATTAATAGATAGCATCTAGAAGGCACAGAAGGGCCTAATTGAGTCTTCGTTCCCTCCCATCCCTGGCACATCACTTAATCTGTAGTCTTCATTTATAGTCAATTATTTCAATTAAGAGACCAAGAGGGGATTTGTCATTCCAGAATATATTCATCAGCGAGTAATTGACTTTAACAATTTTATACTTGCTGAGAAACAAACACAGGCACCTTTGCTTTAACAATTTACCTTACCTCTTCTTCAGGTTGCCTAAAGGAAAGGGAAGATCAGGGGATATCCTTCCTTACCCCCTGGACCTTCAGTCATTAGGCAAGTGACAATAACTGCTTATATGATGTCGACACCAGAGGGGGACAAAGAGGTCCCAGCATGGAGGGCGACTTGTTGTTTAGCCCGCAGAGACCTATGGGTCTTCCAGGTCCGCTCAGTATCCTGGGAGGCACAATGGCAGTGGCAATAGGTGGTGGTCTCCAGCCATCAATGGATGGGTAAGATCCTGGCAAAGCTGAGCAGCAATTGTTGTAATCTATAGAAGCCCCAGTTACTCCTGGAGCCCAACCAGCTGTGTATACTTCAAGACAGCCTGAAGGAGATCTTCAGTCCAGTGCTGTCCCAAAATTGAAGGACAGGAGTGTACCTGAGCTTAGTGCACCATTGCAACCACTGGTGAGGCCATCAAAGATCACTTTGGAGTCCATTTGGACAGCCGTAGAAACTCTCCACTTTGGACTCTTGTATGGATCTCAGGAGAACAAACTGAAAGTTTTGGAAAACTCCATCTCCCAAGGGAAAGAGGTAAAGAATAAGCTGCTACAGGGCACCAATTTACTACATTATAAGATAGAAAATCTAGAAAATGAAGCTAAATCTTTGAACCTGAGATTACTGAATTTTACTTCAGTAAAGGTAAGATCTGCTTGAGATACTTTTTATGCATTTCGAAAGGAAGTTTTCAAATATCTAAATGATGGTTTACCACTCTTACAGCAAGCTAGCAAATTTGGCATATGTATAATAGTGGGTGATTCCAATTACCCTAATATTGATTGGATAAATGTCCTATCAGAGAATGCTTCTTGGAGTAATTTAAATCTAGTCCTTACTGGATGCAGGACATAGTATGTGAAGTAATGGTGTTTGGTCCACTGAGAAACAGTAATCATAACATTATCAAATAACTGGGGAAAAGTCACTAAGAAAATCTACTGTAACAGCATTTAATTTTCAAAAGGGCAACTATGATAAAATGAGAAGAATGGTTAAAAAAACAAAAGCTGAAAGGATCAGTCACTAAGGTTAGGACTTTAGATCAAGCCTAGACATTGATTAAAAATACAATCTTGGAAGCCCAGACCAGATGTATTCCATGTTCAATAAAGGTGGACAGAAGAACAAATGACAGCCAGCATGGTTAAAGGGAGAAATGAAAGAGGCTATTAATGCCACAAGAACACCCTTCAAAAATTGGGAAAAGGATCCAAATGAAGAAAACAAGAAACAACATAAACACTGGTAAGTTAAATGCAAAACACTGATAAACAAGACAAAAGAGAATACAAGAGAAACTTGCCACAGATATGAAAACTCATAGCAATAACTTGTCCAGGTATATCAGAAGCAGAAAGCCTGTGAAAGAATCCGCGGGGGCCATTAGATCATCAAGGAATAAAAGGGGTACTCAGGGAGGACAAGGCCATAGCAGAGAGCCTAAATAAAGTTTTTGCTTTAGTCTTTACCGAAGAAGATGTAAGAGATATACCTGAACCAGAAATGGTTTCCAAGGTTGACGATGTGGAGAAACTGAAAGAAATCTTGGTGAACCTAGAAAATATAGAGGGGCATAATCAAACAGGGCGCCCAGGTTTTCCTGAGGGCGTCCTCGCAGGATGTCTTTGGGAAGGGGCAAGGAAACTCGTAATCAAAACAAGATGGGCGTTCATCTTTTGTTTCAATAATACAGTCAGGGACGCCCAAATCTTAACATATAGGTTGACCTTAAAGATGGTCATCTTTAGGGATGTTCATCCCCGGTTTTCAGCGATAATGAAAACCGAGGACGTCCATCTCAGAAATGACCAAATCCAAGCCATTTGGTCGTGGGAGGAGCCAGCATTCATAGTGCACTGGTCCCCCTGACATGCCAGGACACCAACCGAGCACCCTAGGGGGCATTTCAGTGGACTTCATAAATTGCTCCCAGATGCATAGCTCCCTTACCTTGGGTGCTGAGCCCCCCCAAAACCCACTACCACAACTGTAAAACACTACCATAGCCCTAAGGGGTGAAGGGAGGCACCTACATGTGGGTACAGTGGGTTTCTGGTGGATTTTGAAGGGCTCACATTTACCACCACAAGTGTAACAGGTATGGGGGGATGGGCCTGGGTCCGCCTGCCTGAAGTGCACTGCACCCACTAAAACTGCTCCAGGGACCTGCATACTGCTGTCAGGGAGCTGGGTATGACATTTGAGTCTGGCATAGAGGCTGGCTAAAAATATTTTAAAAGTTTTTTTAGGGTGGGAGGGAGTTAGTGACCACTGGGGGAGTAAGGGGAGGTCATCCCCAATTCCCTCCGGTGGTCATCTGGTCAGTTCGGGCACCTTTTTGAGGCTTGGTTGCAAGAAAAAATGCACCAAGTCGGCCAAGTGCTTGTCAGGGACGCCCTTCTTTTTTCCATTATCGGCCGAGGACGCCCATGTGTTAAGCATGCCCCAGTCCCGCCTTCGCTATGCTTCCGACACGCCCCCATGAACTTTGGTCATCCTCGCAATGGAAAGCAGTTGAACACGCCCAAAATCGACCCTGGGAGGACGCCCATCTCCCGATTTGTGTCAAAAGATGGGCGCCCTTCTCTTTTGAAAATAAGCCTGCTACTGAGCCAAATCAATAAATTAAAGAGTAGTAAATCACATGGACCAGATGGTACACACCCCAGAGCACTCAAAGAACTCAAACATGAAATTGCTAGTCTGCTGTTAGTGATCTGTATGTCATTAAAATCATTAAGATTGGAAAGTGGCCAATGTAACACCAATTTTCAAAAAGGGTTCCAGGTGTGATCCGGGAAATTATAGACCAGTAAGCCTGAACATATAGACAAACATGGTTTACTGGGACAGAGTCGACATGAATTCAGACAAGGGAAGTCTTGCCTCACCAATCTGCTAAATTTCTTTGAAGGCATGAATAAACATGTTGTCACAGAATCGGGATGGTGAGCCCTTGAGCTGCAGCCAGGTTGCAGCAGACAAGTCCTCTGGGGAGGTGCAGAGCAGAGGCGAACCAGGCACTAAATACAAACAGGGTACCAGACATGGCAAATAAACAGCACACTCAAGACAAGCAATAAGCACCACCAGAAAAGGGAGATAGACCACTCAGGTGGGCCTCATGGCAATCTGGAACCCACTTATACAGAGTCCAGCATGCAGGCGTCACGGCCGAACTGGAACCAAATCATACCAGAGGGAGGAAAAAGAAACAGAACAGAATCTCTTGAACAAATACTACTCAATCAGTGCACACACACTGCACTAAACAGAGCTCAAACAAGGGGTCAAAAGGACCCTACACACAGGCACAAAGAAACTGAAGGGGAAAAGACAACCCCACTTAGACTCACATGGTAGAAACCACAAGTAGAAGATAAGAAAACCACACAGGAAGGCAGCACAGGACTGGGCTTAGAACCCTAGCTAATAAATGAATAGTCCTAACCAAGTCAAACAGACATCACATAGAGAGGTGCACAGGGCTGGGCTAGTAGTCCCAGCTAAACAGAAGACCACTCACTCAACAGAATCAAACAGAGAGGATGCACAGGACTGGCTAGTGGACACAGCTAAATGGAAGAACTGCCCACTCGTGCCACTCGGAGAGACTGCTCAAGGCCGCGCTAGCAGTCACAGCTAAACGAATAAGCAATCCACTCAAACACAACCAGAAACCTCACAGAGAGAACTCAAACAGAAAGCATACAGAAAAACTCAAGGCCACACAGAGGAACACTCACGGCTATGCCATACAGAGCTCAAGGATAAGGAAAACCACACATGAGTGAACACTCTAAGCTGTACCATACAGCACTCAGGGAAAAGGGAAGCCACTCAAAGGAATACTCAAGGTTGCGCCACTAGGCACTCAAGGAAAAAAGGAAAGCCACTCATAGGAACACTCTAGGCTGTACCATACAGCACTCAAGGGAAAAGGGAAACCACTCATAAAAATACACAAGGCTGGCCACACAGCACTCAAGTGTAAAGGGGAGCCAACTATAGGAATACACTTTAGGCTGTACCATACAGCACTCAGGGAAAAGGGAAGCCAATTATAGGAATACACTCTAGGCTGTACCATACAGCACTCAGGTAAGATGGAAACCATTCAAAGGAATACACAAGGCTGGCCATACAGGACTCAAGGTAATATAAGTACATAAGTACATAAGTAATGCCATACGGGAAGACCAAAGGTCCATCGAGCCCAGCATCCTGTTTCCAACAGTGGCCAATCCAGATCACAAATACCCGGCAAGATCCCAAAAATGTACAAAACATTTTATACTGCTTATCCCAGAAATAGTGGATTTTCCCCAAGTCCATTTAATAACGGTCTATGGACTTTTCCTTTAGGAAGCCATCCAAACCTTTTTTAAATTCCGCTAAGCTAACCGCCTTTGCCACATTCTCTGGCAATGAATTCCGAGTTTAATTACATGTTGAGTGAAGAAAGATTTTCTCCGATTCATTTGAAATTTACTACATTGTAGCTTCATCACATGCCCCTAGTCCTAGTATTTTTGGAAAGCGTGAACAGACGCTTCACATTTACCTGTTCAACTCACTCATTATTTTATAGGCCTCTATCATATCTCCCCTCAGCCGCCTTTTCTCCAAGCTGAAGAGCCCTAGCCGCTTTAGCCTTTCTTCATAGGGAAGTCGTCCCATCCCTTTATCATTTTGACACCCTTCTCTGCACCTTTTCTAATTCCACTATATCTTTTTTGAGATGCGGAGACCAGAATTGAACACAATAGTCAAGGTGCAGTCGCACCATGGAGCGATACAAAGGCATTATAACATCCTCATTTTTGTTTTCCATTCCTTTCCCAATAATACCTAACATTCTATTTGCTTTCTTAGCCGCAGCAGCACACTGAGCAGAAGGTTTCAACGTATCATCAACAACGACACCTAGATCCCTTTCTTGGTCCGTGTCTCCTAACGTGGAACCTTGCATGACGTAGCTATAATTCGGGTTCCTCTTTCCCACATGCATCACTTTGCACTTGCTCACATTAAACGTCATCTGCCATTTAGACGCCAAGTCTCCCAGTCTCGTAAGGTCCTTTTGTAATTTTTCACAATCCTCCTGTGATGTAACGACTTTGAATAACTTTGTGTTATCAGCAAATGTCATTACCTCACTGGTTACTCCCATCTCTAGGTCATTTATAAATATGTTAAAAAGCAGCGGTCCCAGCACAGAGCCCTGGGGAACCCCACTAACTAACCTTCTCCATTGAGAAGGAAGCCACTCATAAAATACACAAGGCTGGCCATGCAGGACTCAAGGGTAAGGGAATTCACACATAAGAATACACAAGGCTGTGCCACAGAATCAAATAACGGACACTAGAGACAAAGGGAAAATCAAGCAAACAGGGAAAGCTGCCTTTACATATACAAATCAGATAAGGAGCAATGCTCACAAGAATCAGGAGACAGACCCAGCAGACCAAGAGTTACAGCAGGCTTAAAGGGAAGAGCTGCTTCTAAAACACATCAGAAAGAAGCAGGGCTTACACTGTAGTCAAAGGTTTAAAGCAAACAAAGGAAAAAACAACAATGTTCTTACCAGAACTCAGCCAGGAAAGGAAGGGAAAAGCAGGCAGAGACAGAGTACACCCAGCTGCACGGGAGCAAGGTAATAAGGGAAGCAGCTAGGCTGTAAGCAAAGTAATCAAGAAAAGCAGCTGGGCTGGCAATAACCGGCTCTCTGAACAGTGAAAGGTAACAAGGGAAACCACACAAGGAAACAGAACAAGCTTAAGCTGTAGAGCCTAGACAACAAGAAAAGAATCTATTCTGGTTCAAAGCAGAACCACACACAGAAAACAGAACAGGGCTTTGCTTGGAAGGACCTTGATCACACATGAAAAACAAATGACACAACAGATCTGACACAAGGAACTAGAAATAAAAAAATAAAAAGGCAAAGTTTACAAGCTAGTAATCCATACAGGTTTAAAGCAGAACAACACACACAGAGAAACAGAAGAGGGCTTTGCTTGAGCAAACCAAAATCACTCACACAGGGCTCAAGGCTGTGCCCAAGGTTCAGCATAACAAGAAGACCAGTTCCCTCAGAATCACACAACAGTACAATAAGAAAAGGAAAATAGACCTGTTGCAAAGGCAATGCAGGAAAGCTCCCTGGGTCCTTATAAAGGAGTAGGTGTAGACTGATGATGTCACAAGTAGGAAATGAAGCAGAAGCAGGGACACCAAAGTGAGGCTTGGCTAACAGGAAGAAGAACAACAGGAAAAAAGGCAGACTAGAGAGGTCTCAGAGCTAGATACAGAGAAAGTAGGTCTGAACATAAGGGCACGGCCACAACCGTGACACATGTGGATAAAGATGAGCCAGTTGATGTGGAGGGGCATAATCGAACGTCGCCGGCCAAATAGATCGCTGGCGATCTATGTTGGCGGCAGCGCTACAACTGGCCAGAACCATATTATTGAAAAAAATGGCCGGCCATCTTTTTGTTCGATAATACGGTTTAGCCTGGCTAAATGGCTTGGATTTCGCTGGGTTTGAGATGGCCGTTTTTGTTTTTCAGCGATAATGGAAAAAAATGCTGGCCATCTCCAACCCAGCGACATCCAAGGCATTTGGTCGTGGGAGGAGCCAGCATTTGTAGTGCACTGGTCCCCCTCACATGTCAGGACACCAACTGGGCACCCTAGGGGTCAGTGCAGTGGACTTCAGAAACAGCTCCCACATGCATAGCTCCCTTACTTTGGGTGCTGAGCCCCCCAACCCCCCCCCCAAAACCCACTACCCACAAATGTACAACACTACCGTAGCTCTTAGGGGTGAAGGGGGCAACTACATATGGGTACAGTGGATTTTGGAGGGCTCCCATTACCAGCACAAGTGTTACAGGTGGGGGGGGGGGGGGGATGGGCCTGGGTCCGCCTGCCTTAAGTGCACTGCGGTACCCACTAAACGTGCTCCAGGGACCTGCATACACGCAGGCTTCTAGGTCTTGTTGCTGCTGTATAACCTTGGCACACCAGTTGACACCTGAAGACTAATCTCTTTGAAAAAGTCCTTTATTTGAATAAGCACATTTACTCACAGTTAACTGCAGATCAGAGGTTGTGCCCCACTGGCAAAGAGTCTCCCTGCTACTGAGATTAGCAGTAGGTCAGAGCTGGTAGAATGGTGTACAATGCCCTCTTTCAAGGTAAGAACTAAGTTCTCTAATGTGGGTAACACATGAAAGGGATCTAAAACTGCCTTACAAAAATGGCCACTACCTCATGGACTACCGGAAACACAACAGGTTTTTTTTTTCATTATCGGCGAAAGCCGGCTATATGGTAGCCATGCCCATACCCACCCATGTCCCGCCTTCAGTTCACCGTCAACATGCCCCTTTGAACTTTTGCCGGCAAGGCGACTGGAAAGCGGCGATGCTGACAAAAAAAGCAGCTTTCGATTATACCGATTTCGCCGCTTTTCCGAGATCGCCGGCCATCTCCCGATTTGTGTCGGGAAATGGCCAGCGATCACTTTCGATTATGAGCTGGATAGTGTATCTAGATTTTCAGAAAGTTTTTCACTAAGTCACTCATGAGAGACTCCTGAGGAAATTAAAAAGCCATGGGATAGGAGGCAATGTTCTATGGTGGATCCAAAACTGGTTAATGGATAGAAAACAGATGGTAGGATTAAACTGCTGTTTTTCTCAGTGGAGGAGGGTATATAGTGGAGTGACGCAGGATCTGTACTTGGTCTAGTGCTATATAACATATTTAAAAATGATCTAGAAATTGGAATGAGTGGGATGATTAAATTTGCAGATGACACCAAACCATTAAAAGTTGCTAAAACACATTCAGACTGTGAAAAATTGCAGAAAGACCTTAGGAAATTGAAAGGAGGGGCATCCAAATAGCAGCTGAGATTTAATGTGGACAAATACAAAAAGATGCAAATTGGAAAAAATAATCAAAATCATAGTTACCTGATTTTGGGGTCCACCTTAGGAGTCAGCACCCAAGACATCTAGGTGTCATCATGCACATTACTCTGAAATCTTCTACCCAGTATGCAGCAGCAGATAAAAAGGCAAACAGAATGCTAAGAATTATTAGAAAAGGGATAGAAAATATGACAAAGCATCTATATAAATAAAACCCACCTCAACGTTCTGAAGCTCACTCCATGGCAGTGAAGCACTCAACTCCTGTACTGTTCAGTAGGCTAGGCTATGACATATGAGGACCACTCACCCTCACTCATAGACCCGCCCTCCACCACGCCCCATATGCACATAAAACGCACCCTCAACGTTCTAAACCTGACTTTGTGGCTTCAGAGTTCGTAAGTTCGAAGCTCTGTAACCACTTTTAGTAATCAGGTATCTGTGCCCCGCCCTCACGTCAAACGTTATGACGTCGAGGGCGGGTACTAATGACCACAACTACACTCGCCGACATAGGCCCCGCCCATCCACCTACCCTCCCCATTCACACACGTCACTCCCCTTCCTCCATCCGTCCCACTTCAACCCCCTCACGCCCCTCCCACCGACTTCACCCTCCCTCTGATTTGAACACTCTCCCTCCCTTCCTGTTACTGCCCTCCCTTCGCGTTCCTTGAAAACCTCCCCCGAAGCCTCTGGCTGCTACCCACCACCCCAGGTCGCTCGCTCACTCCCCCACCCAGGTCACCGCACTGCCCACAACTTTGCCGCTCCACCCGCCTCCACCCCCCTTTTCTAAGAACGGCCCACGCCCCCTCCATTGAACTAACACAGCCAATACCTCAGAAATGCAGCAGTACAGAACATCGCTTCTCTTCGGCTCTTCTTCCCTCCCTGTGTCCCGCCCTTCTGGAACTTACATCACAGGAGGGAGGGACAAAAGGAGGGAAGAAGACCCGAAAGGAAGCGATGTGCTGTACTGTTGCATTTGTGTGGTATTGGCTATGTTAGTTCAATGGAGAGGGCGTGCGCCGTTCTTAGAAAGGGGGGGGAGACATGTGCAGCGGCAAAGTTGTGGGCGGTGCGGTGACCTGGGTGGGGGAGCGAGCGACTGACCTGGGATGGTGGGTAGCGTCCACAGGGACGGAGGAAGGGGCGGAGAACCGGTGACTGACGATCTCGGGGGCTGGGACGACTGCACAGCTCTGGGGGAGGGGCATGGATGCCCTGGCCTGCTGCCATGCATCGGAAGAGAAACACCTTGCTAGCACCCGTTTCATTCATTTCAGAAATGGGCCTTTTTTCCTAGTACTATAATAAGAACATAGAACATAAGAACATAAGCATTGCCATACTCGGAGAGACCAAAGGTCCATCAAGCCCATATCCTGTTTCCAACAGTGACCAATCCAGGTTACAAGTGCCTGGCAAGATCCAAAAACAGTGCAATACATTTTATGCTGCTTATCCTAGAAATAAGCAGTGGATTTTCCCAAGTCCATCTTAATAAAGGCTTATGGGCTTTTCTTTTAGAAAATTATTCAAATCTTTTTTTAAACCCTGCTAACTGCTTTTACCACATTCTCTGGCAACGAATTCCTGAGTTTAATTACCCGTTTAGTGAAGAAAGTTTTCTCTGATTCATTTTAAATTTACTACTTAGTAGCTTCTTTGTGTGCCCCCTAGTCCTAGTATTTTTGGAAAGAATAAACAAGCAATTCACGTCTACCTGTTCCACTCCACTCAGTATTTTATATACCTCTATCATATCTCCCCTTAGCCGTCTGTTCTCCAAACTGAAGAGCCCTTACCACTTTAGCCTTTCCTCATGTGGAAGTCATCCCATCCCCTTTATCATTTTTTTTCTCCCTTCTCTGTACTTTTACTAATTCCACTATATCTTTTTTGAGATGCGGTGACCAGAACTGCAGACAGTATTCGAGGTGTGGTCGTACCATAGAGCAATACATTCTCAGTTTCCTTTCTTAGCTGCCTGCTGCACACTGAGAAGAGGGTTTCATGGTGTGGTCTCACCTTGTGTAATTCTGGTTGCCATATCTCAAAAACGATATAGTAGAATTAGAAAAGGTTCAAAGAAGAGCAACCAAAATGATTACAGGGATTGAACTCCTCTCATATGAGGAAGGGCTTAAGAGGATAGGGCTCTTCAGCTTGACAAAGAGTCAGTTGAAGGAGGATATGATAGAGGTCTACAAAATCCTGAATGGTGTAGAATAAGAAAACGTGAATCAATTGTTTATTCTTTCAAAAAGTAATAAGACTAGGGTTTACTCAATGAAGTTACATGGTAATACTTATAAAAACAAATAGGAGGAAATATTTTTTCACTCAATATGAATAGTCATACTGAGTCAGACCAAAGACCCATCTAGCCCAGTATCCTGCTTCCAACAGTGGTCAATCTAGGTCACAAGTACCTGGCAGAAGCCCAATTAGTAGCAACATTCTATACTACCAATCCCAGGGCAAGCAGTGGCTTCCCCCATGTCCATCTCAATAAGACTATGGACATTTCCTCCAGGAACTTGTACAAACCTCTTTTAAAGCCAGATATGCTGACTGTTGTTACCATTTCCTCCAGCAATGAGTTCCAGAGCTTAACTATTCTTTGAGTGAAAAAAAATATTTCCACCTATTTGTTTTAAAACTATTTCCATGTAATTTCATTGAGTGTCCCCTGGTCCACTGGAGCCGACTATGTGGGTGCTATGGGTGCTTGAGCACCCCCAATATTGAGAAAATTCCTTGTATGTGTCCAGGGAGGGGTTATTTCCATTAGGCTTAGCACCCCCAATAATTTTAAAAAGTTGGCTCCTATGCCCTGGTCTTTGTACTTTTTGAAAGAGCTCATATACCCCTTCAGCCATCTGTTTTCCAAGCTAAAGAAGCCTAACCTCTTTAGCCTTTCCTCAAATGGGAGGCGGTCCATCCCCTTTATAATTTTGGTCACTCTTCTTTGAATCTTTTCTGATTCCACTATATCTTTTTTTAGATAAGCAACCAGGGCCGGAGTTAGGGAAGGGGGCAAACAGGGCAGCTTCCCTGGGCCCCATAGCTCCAGGGGGCCCCCATGGTCCGGCATGTCTTCCCCTTCTCTCCACCCACGTCTTGCGTCTCCCTCACCTTCCCGGTCTAACTTTAAAATGTTATTTTTCTTTGCAGAGGATTTCCTGTGTGGGAGCGACTCAATCATGTTACCTTCAGCCTCCTCAGCACATTCTCCCTCTGCCACGGTTCGCTCATCTCTGACACAAATTCCTGTTTCCACCTGGGCAGACCGTGGACGCAGCAGAGGGAGAGTGTGCCAAAGAGGCCAAAGGCTGCATGATTGAATCACTCCAGCACCGGAAATCCTCTGCGAAGAAAAATAACATTTGAAAAGTTAGACGGACTGGCAACGTGAGAGATACATCGGACAGGGGTGGAGAGAATGGGAGGACATGCCGGCCCACAGGGGTGCCTTTGAGCAACTATTTTTTAACTAAACTGGGGGGGGGGGGGGGGGGGGAAGGGGAGGAAATAATGGCCTTGGAAACAGAAGAGAGGGATCGAGATGGTGGACAGTAGGATTGAGGGAGGCAAGAGAAAGGGAGAGAAGTTGGATCCCGCAGGTTGTGGAGGGAGGAGGATAGAGACACTGGATGAGAGGGCAGTTGGGAAGAGAAAGGAATAGATGGTGGACCTGGGGGTGGTGCAGAGGGAAAGAGAGAGAGCTGAGAAGAAAAACAGAGAGATGGGAAGGAGAGAGAGAGATTCTAAATGGGAGGGCATTCTGGAAGAAAGAGAAAGAAGATGGAATTGGGGATAGGAGGGAGGGAAGAGAGATGGAGAAATGTTGAGTCTGGAGGTGGAAGGGAGACATACATACTGAACAATGGGATGGAGGGAGAAAGGTGATGCTTTAAGAAGGAGGAGAGAAGAAGAACAGAAAAGAGAGGGAGTAATGTTGGACCATGGGGTGGAGAGAAAGAGAGGAGAAGAGATGGACCCGTGGGGGGGCAGGAGGGAAGAAAGATGAGAGAGAAAGATGCTAGGGAGTAGAGAGAAAGGGACAGGGAGATGCAGCCCACCCCCATCTCATTGCCTGACAAGAGTGGAGAGAGGGAGAGGAGATTCTGGATATGGTGGAACCATGTGGGAAAAGTCAAAGGGGGGGGGGGGCAAGAAAATGAGGGAGAGGTGAAGAGTGAGTACAGAGGTAGAAATGTGATAATGGGGAGTAGATAGAAGGAAATAGAAGGCTGGGAAAAGAGTGAGATGGGAAATAGGAGAGCTAGGGTCTGAAAGGAGATGGAAGTTTGATGGGTAGCTGAAAATTAAAAAAGAAGAAGGGGTTGAGAGTGAAATTTAAGTGAACAGAGGCAGAAAAGGAAAAAAAAAGAAAGGAAATGACTGAAAGGGAAAAATCAGTGGCGCACCCCCCCCGGAGCACAACCCCCCCCCCCCCCGGACCACATTCTTACCTGCGGGAGGGCCGATCCGCCCCAAGTGCACGTCACTCGGAGCTGCGTCGGCCCCGCTGGTTCCCTGCTCTCTCTGCCCCGGAACAGGAAGTAACCTGTTACGGGGCAGAGAGAGCAGGGAACCAGCGGGGCCGGCACCCCCCTGAGCGCGTGCACCTGGGGCGGACCGCCCCTCCCACCCCCCCTTCCTACGCCACTGGGTAGGGGTCCCCCAAGCCCTGCCAACTGAAGACTTCCTTCTCCAGTCTGGCAACCAGAGATCTCCAAGCTCTACTGCTGGTGGCAGTTTCTTCAAATTGCCACTGCCCCACCACCACCACCACCACGCATGTTTGGATTTCATGAATATGTGAAAGACAAGCAGGAGTGGGGGGAGGGGCAGCAGCAGCTCTGAAATGCTGCTGCTACCTACAGAGCTTGGAGAGTTCTGGTCCCTGGATCTGAGGAGGGGAAGGAGGTGGTCATCAGCTGAACTTCTTGGGATTCCTAGTTCCGTTTTGGTGTTCATATTTCTAATTTGTGCTCCCTTGTTTTGTATTTGGTGAAAGTCTATCTGTGTTTTGTGTGTGTAGAAGTCATTTAAGATTGCTTTATGTGTGGTAGTAATAATGAGTGGGGATATCAAGGGAGGGGGCAGGGAGGAAAGGGGATTGGGGGCTCCAGCTTGTCTAAAACATGGGTGTAGTTTGACTGTTTCATTTGGGGGGCAGGGCATATTAGCATATTCATTTGTGTGTGTGTATATATATATATATATATATATACAAATGAATATGCTAATATGGAGGAAGAAAGGAAGGGAGAAAGATGAGATATTTCATACATATTGTGGTAAAGTCACCTCCAGGATAGTTGGGTTAAGGCAGTTTCAGTCTGAAATACAAGTCCCAGAAAGCATTGCAGGCAAGGAGCCAGAGGGTGAGATTAAGAACCCGGACTGGACTCCTAGCTGCAATTGGGGAAGACATGGGTGTAAACTGGCAGGTTGTGTAGAGTGCCTGCCACTAGGCGGAAAGAGAGTTAGGAAACCCTATGTGCAGGAGCTCATCATTGGTCTCATTAGTTTAATGCTCAACTTAGCTGGTATGGGTGTGGGGAAGCTAATGGAAGGAGAATGATTGGTAGTGGTAGCTGAAGCCAGGGATTGATTAGGCAGGTGGGAAGGAGTCCCAGGAGTGGAGTTCAGTTCAGGAGAGAGGAGCTAAAGGAGAGAAGCAGTTGCAGGCTGAAAACCCTTGGGCAGGGAGGTCCCTAAAGTACTGAAGCAGGCTGAGATTCCTTGGGTGAGAGGAAGTCCCAAAAGTATTGAATTCACTGTCAAGCTGATGCAGGAGAAAACCCTTGGGTAGAAGGAGTCCCTAAAATATTGAACTCTCCTGAAGGTAAAGAGGATAGAAGGTAGAAACTGCTGCTGGGTGACTGAACTGTGATGATGAACTGAAAGAACTGTTTGTCTTGGGAATTGAAGTACTGTTTATTGTGCACTGGATAAAGAGCCCAGCCTGGAGCCTGAAAGCCTGTATTGAATCCTGGTATGTGCTATGCTGCTGTTGGAACTGTGTACTAGAAACCTGCATGGAATAAAAGTCCTTAAGACTGAAGTTACTGGTGGACATCTATTTCTTCATTGTACCGGGAGCCTGTGGCTGGAGGAGATTGTTCTGTCCTTGGCTGCACAAGAGAGGTACCTGGTTACAATATACATTATGGTTATTCCCAAAAAAAGCTAGCTCTTTCGTCCTTCCTTCCTTCTTTCCTCCTTACCCAGCACTCCCTCTTCCTCTACAGTAGTTTTTCCCCACCCCCTTTTCCTTACCATACCAGTGTAGACCTTATAAATGCATAAGCTCTATATGTACATCCTTCAAGAGGTAGTGAGTCATGATTTAGGTTCTAAAACCCTTTCTGATGTTTTGGTGCCACCTCATTAAGGCCAACACACAATCTCTCCACAGCAAAACACTATATACAAACTTGTGCAAAAACACACTCATAACCTTATCAAACCATAACAGCACTAATTCCAAGGACAGGACAAGCTACAACCTTATGCGATGAAAGGCAGCTCTGTAATTACACCGAGCTCTAAAACACCAGTACACTACCTAGTGAAAAAAAAAAGGCTGCAAATACTACACACTAGCAGAATACTGCACCTTGATCACATATGAAAAACACATGACACAACAGATATGACACAAGGAACTAGAAATAAAAAAATATAAAGGCAAAATACTGAACTGGAAAGTTACCTCAAGAAGTCAGACTCGGCATGCAGCAATACTAGAAAAATTGAAAGTTACATGCAAAATATCACAGATGCACATTTACAAAAGCTGACATATTCCAATTAATAAATTCTGAAAAAAATACTTTTTCTACCTTTGTTGTCTGATCATTTAGTTTTTCTATTCACTTTGGTCCCAGTGTCTTCTGTTTTATGCAGTGTCTTCTTTCCATTCGATATTTTTTCACTCACCATGTCCACTATCCTCCTGTGTCCTTATGCGTCCTGTCTACAATCTGTAGCCCTGTCCATATCCTTCCTCGAGTTTCAGTATCTGCCCTCAAAGTGTTCCTATGATTTGGATTATTCTTCTCAATGTACATCACTTTGCATTTGTCCACATTAAATTTCATCTGCCATTTGGATGCCCAGTCTTACAGTTTCCTAAGGTCTTCCTGCAATTTTTCACATTCCACAGGCATGTTGACAACTTTCAATAGTTTTGTGATATCTCAAAATTTAATCATCTCGCTCGTCATTCTGATTTCCAGATCAGTTATTAATATGTTAAATAGCACTGGTCCCAGTACAGATCCCTGTGGCACTCCATTATTCACCCTCCTCCATTGAGAAAAATGGCCACTTAACCCTGCCCTCTGTTTTCTGTCCAGTAACCAATTCCTAATCAAGAGAAGGACATTGTCTCCTATCCCATGGACCATCGGTCTGCCCCAGTATGACAATTCTTACTTTCTTTATGGAGATAATTTATAAGAAGCCACCTGGTTGATGGCTACATGAAGGCATATAAATGGTGATATTTTAGTCATTTCCATGTGTATATGGCCATATTTGCATGTAAATAACCTTTGAAGAATATTGACTGATCATGCGTACTTTGCCGATGGGTGTGCACATAGGCAGAGTATGAAAGGTGCACACAAGTATGCTTGTAAACTGTAGAATAAATACATTTATACAGTATCTCCCTGATTCTATAAAGGTTACTGAAAATTGCATGGACAACTTTCGGTACACATTTAGGCTGATTTGTGCAAGCAATTTAATAGCATAATGAGCCAATTAGTGCCAATATTTGGCTTTTTAATAATAATTATTGGCATTAATTAGATTTAATCTGCACCTAAACTTTATGCAAGGCCAAAAAAAGGAGATGTGGAAAGGGGACGGTCATGGGCATTTGGGAGTAGAATGGAGGCATGGCTTTTAGTTACATGTGTAATTAAAGAATGACGGTGCTCCAAACTTAAATTTAGGCACGGGCTTTTGCAGCACTTTTTCATTGGTGCAAATGGTCACACTTAAATTTACACACAACCATAACACTCAAGCGTTATATATGTAAACCGTTCTGTTTTGCAGTCGCAATAAGATACGGTATATAAATTGGCATAAATAAATAAATAAACCATGCCAAACTTTAGGCACGGCTTTTAGAATAACACTTAAGTGAGTTTTTTTCAGCACCGATTTTTTTTAGGTGCCATTTACTGAATCTACCCCTATCAGGCTTATTTTCAAAAGAGAAGGACGCCCATCTTTCAACACAAATCGGAAGATGGGCGTCCTTCTCACAGGGTCATCAAAATCAGTATAATCAAAAGCCTATTTTGGATGTCCACAACTGCTTTCCATCGCAGGGACAGCCAAAGTTCACGGGAGCGTGTTGGAGGCATAGCGAAGGCGGGATTTGGGTGTGCCTAACACATGGACATCCTAGACCCATAATGGAAAAAAAAGGGCGTCCCTGACAAGCACTTGGACGACTTTACCTGGTCCTGTTTTTCTTACAACCAAGGCACAAAAAGGTGCCCGAACTGACCAGATGACCACCGGAGAGAATCGGGGATGACCTCCCCTTACTCCCACAGTGGTCACTAACCCCATCCCACCCTCAAAAAAATCTTTAAAAATATTTTGTGCCAGCCTGTATGCCAGCCTCAAATGTCATACTCAGGTCCATCACAGCAGTATGCAGGTCCCTGGAGTAGTTTTAGTGGGTGCAGTACACTTCAGGCAGGCGGACCCCGGCCCATCCCCCCTACCTGTTACGTTTGTGGTGGTAAATGTGAGCCGTCCAAAACCCACCACAAACCCACTGTACCCACATCTAGTTGCCCCCCTTCACTCGTAAGGGCTATGGTAGTGGTGTAGAGTTGTGGGTAGTGGGTTTTGGGGGGGATTTGGGGGGCTCAGCACACAAGGTAAGGGGGATATGTACCTGGGAGCAATTTATGAAGTCCACTGCAGTGCCTCCTAGGGTGCCCGGTTGGTGTCCTGGCATGTGAGGGGGACCAGTGCACTATGAATGCTGGCTCCTCCCACAACCAAAGGGCTTGCATTTGGTTGTTTCTGAGATGGGCGTCCTTGGTTTCCATTATCGACGAAAATCAGAAACGACCAAGTCTAGGGATGACCATCTCTAAGGATGACCTAAATTTAAAGATTTGGGTGTCCCCAACCATATTATCAAAACAAAAGACGGACGTCCATATTGTTTCGATAATACGGGTTTCCCTGCCCCTCCATCGGGACATTTTGCGAGGACGTCCTCAGCAAAATTTGATTATGCCCCTCACTAAAACAGGGAAGATAGGGTATCCTGATAGTGAGGTTGCAAAAGAGACCGTAGTAGATCAGGTGTCCCTAAATAAAAATCAGACAAAAGATTGCAAATTAGTACTGTCAAGTACTAAGCATGATGTAAATAGGAGCAACAAACACAGTTTGAAATGTCTATATGCGAATGACAGGAGTCTAAGAAATAAGATGGGAGAGTTAGAATATATTGCACTAAATGAAAAATTAGATATAATAGGCATCTCTGAGACCTGGTGGAAGGAGGCTAACCAGTGGGACACTGTCATACCGGGATACAAATTATATCGTAGAGATAGGGTGGATCGAATTGGTGGAGGGGTAGCATTGTATATTAACGAGAGCCTTGAATCAAATAGATTGAAAATTCTGCAGGAAACAAACACTTCTTGGAATCACTGTGGATTGAAATTCCATGTGTAAAGGGGAAAAGGATAATGATAGGAGTGTACTACTGTCCGCCTGGCCAGGATGAACAGACGGATGCAGAAATGTTAAAGGAAATTAGGGAATGGAAAACAAAAATGAGGATGTTATAATGCCTTTGTATTGCTGCATGGTGCGACCACACCTTGAATATTGTGTTCAAGTGGAGGAGTGGCCTAGTGGTTAGGGTGGTGGACTTTGGTCCTGAGGAACTGATTTCAATTCCCACCTTGGGCACAGGCAGCTCCTTGTGACTCTGGGCAAGTTACTTAACCCTCCATTGCCCCAGGTACAAATAAGTACCTGTATACAATATGTAAGCTGCATTGAGCCTGCCATGAGTGGGAAAGCGCGGGGTACAAATGTAACAAAAAAAAAAATTCTGGTCGCTGCATCTCAAAAAAGATATAGTGGAATTAGAAAAGGTGCAGAGAAGAGCGACAAAAATGATAAAGGGGATGGGACGACTTCCCTATGAGGAAAGGCTAAAGTGGCTAGGGCTCTTCAGCTTGGAGAAAAGGCGGCTGAGGGGAGATATGATAGAGGTCTATAAAATAATGAGTGGAGTTGAACTGGTAGATGTGAAGCATCTGTTCACGCTTTCCAAAAATACTAGGACTAGGGGTATGCGATGAAGCTACTATGTACTAAATTTAAAACGAATCAGAGAAAAGTTTTCTTCACTCAACATGTAATTAAACTCTGGAATTTGTTGCCAGAGAATGTGGTAAAGGCGGTTAGCTTAGCGGAGTTTAAAAAAGGTTTGGACGGCTTCCTAAAGGAAAAGTCCATAGACCATTATTAAATGGAGTTGGGGAAAATCCACTATTTCTGGGATAAGCAGTATAAAATGTTTTGTACATTTTTGGGATCTTGCCAGGTATTTGCAACCTGGATTGGCCACTGTTGGAAACAAGATGCTGGGCTCGATGGACCTTTGGTCTTTCCCAGTATGGCAATACTTATGTACTTATGTAATCAAGGAGCCTGCAGCCAGAGAAGAACTACACACACGTGTCTCAGGGCTATGCCAGTCAAGTGTGTGTGTCAACGGGACCCTGCATAGCCCGAGGACACCGCTTGCATTGAGGTAGGGGACATGACAGTATCCCCTCCTTAAGGACCCCCCCTCTGCCTAGGTCTGGGTTTGGATGGGTAGCGGGTATGGAACTCCCGGATCAACTTAGGTGCATGGACGTTGGTAGCGGGCTCCCAGGAATTATCCTCGGGACCAAAGTGCTTCCAGGATAGCAAATAGAATAGCCGTCCCCTTTGACATTTGGAGTCCAGAACCTCATCTACCTCGAATTCAGGATCCAGCTCGGAATCAGGAACAATGATCTTCTTTGGCTGTGGGTGCCATTTCGAGGTCAAGAATGGCTTTAGCAGGGACACGTGGAAAGCATTGTGGACCCTGAGATTACCTGGTAACTGGAGACGATAAGTGATGGCTCCCACCCGAGATCGTACTGAAAAGGGTCCAATGAATTGGGGAACAAACTTGAAGGAGGGTAATCGGAGTCTCAAGTATTTGGTACTAAGCCAAACTTTTTGTCCAGGTTGAAAGGTCGGAGCAGACCGCCTCTTACAATCGGTGAAAAGCTTGTATCTAGCAGCGACTCGCTGAAGATGTTGTTGGACCCTGCTCCAAATGTCCTGGATATCAGTGAGGGTCAGTTGGAGCTGAGGCGAGGCTTGGGTCTGAGGGATTGGAAGTGGTAGTTGTGGGTGGCGCATGAGAGGCAGTGTGGAGACAGTTGTTATAGGCGAATTCAGCCCAGGGGAGTAATGTGGACCAATCATCCTGTTGGTTATTAGTATACATAGAGGGGCATAATTGAACGAAAACGTCTATCTCCATGGGCGTTTATCTCCGAGAACGGGTCCGTAAAGGGGCGGACCGAACCGTATTTTCGAAAAAAATAGACGTCCATGTTTTATTCGACAATTTGTGAGCTAGGCGTTTTTGTTTTTCAGTGATAATGGAAAATGAAAGCGCCCAGCTCAAAAACGAATAAATCCAAGGCATTTGTTCGTGGGAGGGGCCAGGATTCGTAGTGCACTGGTCCCCCTCACATGCCAGGACACCAACCGGGTACCCTAGGGGGCACTTTTACAAAAACAAAAAAAAAGGTAAAAGAGCTCCCAGGTGCATAGCACCCTTCCCTTGTGTGTTGAGCCCCCCAAATCCCCCTCAAAACCCACTGCCCACAAGTCTACACCATTACTATAGCCCTAAGGGGTGAAGGGGGGCACCTACATGTGGGTACAGTGGGTTTGGGGGGGTTGGACGACTAAGCATTAAGCAGCACAATTGTAACAGGTAGGGGGGGGATGGGCCTGAGTCCACCTGCCTGAAGTCCACTGCACCCCCTAACAACTGCTCCAGGGACCTGCATAGTGCTGCCAGGGAGGTGGGTATGACATTTGAGGGTGAAAATAAAAAGTTGTGAAACATCATTTTTTGTGGTGGGAGGGGGTTAGTGACCATTGGGGGAGTCAGGGGAGGTCATCCTCGATTCCCTCTGGTGGTAATCCGGTCATTTAGGGCACTTTTTGGGGCCTTATTCGTGAAAAAACAGGGTCCAGGAAAAGTGCCCTAAATTCTAGCTACAAACGCATACTTTTTTTCCATTATCGGCGAAAGGCGCCCATCTCTCCTCGGCCGATAACCACGCCCCAGTTCCACCTTCGCCACGCCAACGACACGCCCCCGTCAACTTTGTACGCTTCCGCGATGGAGTGCAGTTGAAAACGTCCAAAATCGGCTTTCCATTATACCGATTTATTCGTTTTTGTGAGATAAACGTCTATCTCACGATTTGGGTCGAAATCTAGGCGTTTTTCTCTTTCAATTATAAGGTGGACAGTAACATAGTAACATAGTAGATGACGGCAGAAAAAGACCTGCACGGTCCATCAAGTCTGCCCAACAAGATAAACTCACATGTGCTACTTTTTGTGTATACCTTACCTTGATTTGTACCTGTCCTTTTCAGGGCACAGACCATATAAGTCTTCCCTGCCTCCCACCACTGGTTCTGGCACAGACCGTATAAGTCTGCCCAGCACTATCCCAGCCTCCCACCCACCAGTCCTGCCTCCCACCACCGGCTCTGGCACAGACCGTATAAGTCTGCCCAGCACCATCTCCACCTCCCACCACCGGCTCTGCCACCCAATCACGGCTAAGCTCCTTAGGATCCATTCCTTCTGAATAGGATTCCTTTATGTTTATCCCACGCATGTTTGAATTCTGTTACCGTTTTCGTTTCAACCACGTCCTGCAGGAGGGCATTCCAAACATCCACTACTCTCTCCGTGAAAAAATACTTCCTGACATTTTTCTTGAGTCTGCACCCCTTCAATCTCATTTCATGTCCTCTCGTTCTACCTCCTTCGCATCTCCGGAAAAGGTTCGTTTGCAGATTAATACCTTTCAAATATTTGAACGTCTGTATCATATCACCCCTGTTTCTCCTTTCCTCCAGAGTATACATGTTCAGGTCCGCAAGTCTCTCCTCATACGTCTTGTAACGCAAATCCCATACCATTCTTGTAGCTTTTCTTTGCACCGCTTCAATTCTTTTTACATCCTTAACAAGATATGGCCTCCAAAACTGAAACACAATGCTCCAGGTGGGGCCTCACCAACGACTTATACAGGGGCATCAACACCCCCTTTCTTCTGCTGGTCACACCTCTCTCTATACAGCCTAACAACCTTCTAGCTACGGCCACCGCCTTGTCACACTGTTTCGCCGCCTTCAAATCCTCAGATACTATCACCCCAAGATCCCTTTCCCCATCCGTACCTATCAGACTCTCCCCGCCTAACACATACATCTCCCGTGGATTTCTATTCCCTAAGTGCATCAGTTCGCATTTCTTCGCATTGAATTTTAATTGCCAAACCTTAGACCATTCTTCTAGCTTCCGTAGGTCCTTTTTCATGTTTTCCACTCCCTCCGGGGTGTCCACTCTGTTACAGATCTTAGTATCATCTGCAAATAGGCAAACTTTACCTTCTAACCCTTCGGCAATGTCACTCACAAATATATTGAACAGAATCGGCCCCAGCACTGATCCTTGAGGCACTCCACTACTCACCTTTCCCTCCTCCGAGCGAATTCCTTTCACCACCACCCTCTGGCGTCTGTCCGTCAACCAGTTCCTAATCCAGTTCACCACTTCGGGTCCTATCTTCAGCCCATCCAGTTTATTTAAGAGCCTCCTATGAGGAACCATGTCAAAAGCTTTGCTGAAATCTAAGTAGATTATGTCCATAGCTAGTCCCTGATTCAATTCTCCTGTCACCCAATCAAAGAACTCAATGAGATTCGTTTGGCACGATTTCCCTTTGGTAAAACCATGTTGTCTCGGATCTTGCAACTTATTGGCTTCCAGGAAATTCACTATCCTTTTCTTCAGCATTGCTTCCATTACTTTTCCAATGACCGAAGTGAGGCTTACCAGCCTGTAGTTTCCAGCTTCTTCCCTATCACCACTTTTGTGAAGAGGGACCACATCCGCCGTTCTCCAATCCCTCAGAACCTCTTCTGTCTGCAAGGATATATTAAACAAATCTTTAAGAGGACCCGCCAGAACCTCTCTGAGCTTCCTCAATAACCTAGGGTGGATCCCATCCAGTCCCATGGCTTTGTCCACCTTTAGCTTTTCAAGTTGTTCATACACACTCTCTTCCGTGAACGGTGCTCTATCCACTTCAATCTCATTTGTACTTTTTCCAGTCCATCACGGTCCTTCTCCAGGATTTTCTTCTGTGAAAACAGAACAGAAGTATCTATTTAGCAAATTTGCTTTTTCTTCATCATTATCCACATAGCGGTTCGCAGTATCTTTTAGTCTCACAATTCCCTTTTTAGTCATTCTCCTTTCACTAATATACCGGAAGAAAATTTTGCCACCCCTCCTTACTTTTCTAGCCATTTGTTCTTCCGTTTGTGCATTCGCCAGACGTAACTCTCTCTTGGCTTCTTTCAGTTTCATCCGCTATTCCGCCTCGTGTTCCTTTTACATTCGCAGGAAGGTCTTGAGAGTTTGATTGACCCGTTCCACCATTCCATTGGTCTGTGGGTGGCATGCAGATGAAAAATGGGTGGTGATGCCAAAAGCAGAACACAGTGCTCTCCAAAACCTAGAAGTGAATTGAGATCCTCTATCACTTATGATCCAGAGAGGTAGACCATGTAAACAAAAAATATGCTGGATGAAATTCTTGGCAAGAGTAGCGGCCGAGGGGAGAGATTTCATGGGAATGAAATGGGCCATATGGGAGAATCGATCCACCACTACCCAAATGACTGTGTGACCTTGGGATGGTGGTAAATCAGTAACAAAGTCCATGGACACTTCCTGCCAAGGGAGCTGTGGAATTGGCAGTGGCTGTAAGAATCCCCACAGCTTGCCAGGAGAGGATTTGTTTCGGGCGCAGATGGGACAGGTAGAAACAAAATGTAAGACATCTTGAGCCATGCGTGGCCACCAATAGTACTGAAAGATTAAATGAAAACTCTTGCAGAATCCAGAGTCACCAGCAAACGTGGAGGAGTGTCCCCATTTGAGAACCTTCTTCCTGGACTGGGGTGGAACAGAGGTCTTCATGCTGACGGAAGAAACTACAGTCGTGGAGGCAACACAGGCAGGATTAAGCATGGGGTAGGATTCCTCGGGTTCTTCAGGAGGGTTGAAGGCCCTGGATAGCGCATCAGCCTGAATATTCTTTTCAGTGGGTCGAAATACCAGGCGGAAGTTAAAACGGGCAAAGAAAAGAGACCAGTGTGCCTGTCGCGGGTTTAGTCTCTTAGCATTCTGAAGGTATAGGTGATTCTTGTGGTCGGTGATTACTGTGATGGGGTGCAAGGCCCCCTCCAGGAGATATCGCCATTCTGGGAGAGCCAATTTAAGGGCCAACAATTCCCGGTCCCCAATGGTGTAGTTACGCTCTGCCGGAGAAAATGTTTTGGAAAAAAAGAAACCGGGATGACACTTGTTAGAGTCTGAGGTTTGAGACAGAACGGCCCCTGCCCCCAGCGAAGAGGCATCCACCTCTAAAATGAATGTCTTTTTGATATCCGGGCTTCGAAGCACAGGAGCAGAAAGGCTTGCTTTAAGGTGGCGAAAGCCTCCTGGGCCTCCGGTGTCCAGTTCCTCACATCAGCACCCATATGCGCCCAGTATAAGAGGTTTGGGGAGGCTAAGCCTCCCCAAGCCAAACGATCGGAGGCGGAGCCTGATGACATCACTAGTTTCACGCGGCATGCCCCCCCCCCCCGCGATGACATCGACACACACGACCCAGTTCCGCCCGCTCGGGGCTCGGACAGACTCGCCAACGACGCGATCAGCTGATTGCAGTAGTTCCGCCCACTTGGGCTCTCACTGGCGCTCCACGGTTCTGTGCCTCGCCCCCTCGCCCTCAGGCAGCCAGTCAGTCAGCCTCCTTGCTGCTCGCTCCCGTGCTGCATAGGCGGGAACACGCGGGAGGCGGGGCGCCTCATGTAGGGAAAGCACTGCAGGCTCAAGGCTGGCTGGTAAGAAGAAGAACAATTAGGACAGGGAGCCAGGAACAGAGACTCTGCTGCCTATAGTGAACACCTCATTTCCCAGCAGATGGTGATGACTTCCTGACCTGCACTGAGCACAGATAGCAATAGAATCGGATACTGGACCAGCATGATCAGAAAAAGTCACCAGACTACAAAGGTAGAAAAGATCATTTTATTTTCATTATAGTGTTTGGAATATGTCCACTTTGAGAATCAGGTGCTCAACATTAAAAGTTTATATTTATTTACTTATTTATGGCATTTTATCCCACATTAAACATGAATTAGGGTGTTTTGTGGCTCTACATGAGAATTGTGATGATATGATCCCTTGTTTCATATTGTTGACGGTCTGCATTTTCCGTATGGGTGGTATATTGGTGTATTAGGTTCTGCCCAGTGTAATATTTATGGTACAGTAAGGTTCTGAATATATTTTTGCACAAAGTTGTGCATAGTGTTTTGCAGTTGAGCGACTGTGCTTAGAATATGCTTTGAGCAACCACTTTATTCTTTGACATATGATACATATCTAATATCTAAATTTAATAAAAGGTGTTGTGACTTTTATTTTTATTTATTTGTTTTTTCTGTGTGTTATCAGACAATTATGGATTTAAGCTCCACCCCTGGCCCCACCCCTAACCCCACCCCCTTTAGCCTCCCCAAACAGTTGGGCCACCAACCGCCTATGTCAGCACCCTTCCTGGTCAGTGCGGTAAGAGGGGCAGTGATAAGAGAGTATTGATGGATGAACTGTCAGTAGTAGTTAGCAAACCCCAAAAAACGTTGCAAGGCCCGGAGACCCTGGGGCATGGGCCAATCCCAGATGGCTTGGAGTTTGGTGGGGTCCACTTGGAGCCCCTCTGAAGAGATGATATATCCCAAGAATGGAATAGACCATTGATGAAACGAACACTTCTCTAGTTTGGCGAAGAGACGGTAGTCCCGGAGGCGTTGGAGAACGGTGCGGACATGACGAGGGTGGTCTTGAACAGAAGCAGAAAAAAACAAATTATCATCCAGGTAAACTATGACTGAGGAGTACAGGAGATCTTGAAAAATGAAGTTAATGAATTCCTGAAAGACCGCAGATGCATTACAATAGACTCAGGGAAAGCCATTACTTATCCCTGGAGTTGATAGCATGAAATCTTGCCACTTTTTTGGGATTCTGCCAGGTATTTGTGACCTAGATTACCATTGTTGGAAGCAGGATACTGGATTAGATGAACCTTTGGCCTGCCCTAGTATGAGGGTGGAGTGTCTGTTTCACACCACTCGCACATTCAGGGAATGAAAGTATTTCTTATTCCTAAAGGCCACTGCTATATCATGAGGCAGCAAAAATGCTACATTAATGCAGTCTATTACACCTATTATATTAGATAGAACAGTGATATTAAAAAAATCCCTTTTGTGGTCCTTCCATTGTTACTTCTATTTTACAAGCTCAAATAGATGCATATAAAATTGAATTTTATGTCTGTATACAGGCATATACACATAAAAAATCTTTTATAAAATTTTGACTATAGAGGTTAATTTCATAAGGGAACTGAGTGTACAAAAGAACTACCATATTGGTTCAGATCAAAGAACCATCATCCCCACTATCCTGTTTCCAGAGATTATAGCAATATCTTCCCCAGCACTCAAGGCAGTCCAGGTTGCCCTAATACTCAGGATTGTTATAGCAGGAAGATGGTTTGGATAAAAAATTATCCTAGAAGATGCTCTAAAGTAACTTTAATGATCACAGTGGAAATCTTTTGTTGACCTGGGACCTTACATTCTGGTTCAATTTTTTTAAGTTTTTAAATTTTATATCTTAGGCCTTCTTGACTATTGTTATTGTGTTTTATTTTGCCATACTGCTGCACTTCTTTATCTTTATCTTTTGTGTGTTTGTGTGCATGTAAAGTATTTATATTCATAAGAACAGTGTCTATGTAGTACCTTGCAGTATGGTTCTATTTATTGTTTTACAAATCTCATCATTTTTGGACCTGTTCTGAAGCTGGAAACATTTAAAATGTCCTATTAATAACTATTGAATTCTGGATAGAAAAGGAGGAACAGATGGTTCCATAACCATGGAGGCATTTTGACTAGTCTGTTTAAGTACTATACCAAATTATTCTCCAGTTTCTACTTTTTCTACTGTGTAAATACTTTGGGGCAGAAGTTAAGGCAGAATTGGACAAACATGTCTCTGATCATCAAGCCTTCTGGTCACCATCTGGTCTATGGCTATTTTTATCTTCAGTCACAGTACATTCCAGAATTTATAATCTTGCCTTTTTCTACTAATGAAAATGGGCTGTAATTCCCAGAATGTTTTGGGATGGGTGGTAAAAACTGAAAAGGAAAAAATGTCTCAATGAACATCATACAAGTTGGTGAACTTAAAAGGCAATTCTTCAAAAGAAATTCAAAAGTGTTCATCTATTTTATATTAAATGGTTATATTATATACAATGCAACATAGCTAGTCTATCAAGTTTATTAAATAACTGCAGACATTTATATTAGAAATAGAAGAGACAGTGAAGATTAAATCCAAAAAGCATGCACCCTGCTCCAAACCACTAGGATAAAAACTTTGGGAATAGTTATAGTGTACACCTTCCTTCAATTATCTGAGGTTAGCCAAAGCTCAAATAAGACAAAGCATATAGGATTTTTTTTTGTTGGGGTGGGGGGTGTCAATACTTACCAGGGTCCTCAGGTGGGGTAATACACAATGTAGGGGGATTTGGATTTAGCATATACCCATTCAATAATATCTCAAGGTGAGTTATAGTCAGGTACAGAGGGCATTTCCCAGTCCCTGAGCGGCTTACAAACTAAGGGGCCCTTTTACTAAAGCTTAGCATGCACTAACTGCTAAGAACCCAATAAATATAAAATGAGCTTCTTGACATTTGGAGCGCTAAGCTTTAGTAAGAACTCCTCAGTTTGTACCCATTAAGTCCAGAAGACCTCAAGAAAAAAAGACAACATGCTGGATTTCATGTTCCCAATGGTTTCTAGTTTTACTTTCATGAAGATAATAGAAAGAATATTTACAACAGAATTTGCATTTATTCTCCTCAATGCCAGAGGAAAGCTTGTTTGTAATAAAGATTTTCTCCGAGGACAAGCAGGCTGCTTGTTCTCACTGATGGGTGACGTCCACGGCAGCCCCTCCAATCGGAAACTTCTCTAGCAAAGTCCTTTGCTAGTCCTCGCGCGCCCGCGCGCACCGCGCATGCGCGGCCGTCTTCCCGCCCGAAACCGGCTCGAGCCGGCCAGTCTTCTTTTGTCCGCACTCGGTACGGTCGTGTTTTCGCCGTGTCGAGCCCCGGAAAGTCGACCTCGCGCGTCCAAATTTATTTTGACGTGTTTTTTCTTCGGAAAAGTCTTTTCAAGTGTCGGGAAGTGCTCCGGAAACCCCCCCCGGGTTTCGTGTTAATCCTCCCCGTACTTCCAGCTTTTTGCCATGATAAGTTTTCTTTCGTCGTCGGGGTAGGCCTCTTTTCGGCCTCGGTCGAGATTTTCTCCCTTACAAATTTTTTGGTGCTCTTTTTCCATCATTTCGGACTTTGATTTCGCCGGCGCGATTTTTCCGCCCATGACATCGAAGCCTTCCAGCGGCTTCAAGAAGTGCACCCAGTGCGCCCGGGTTATCTCGCTCACTGATCGACACTCGTCGTGTCTTCAGTGTCTGGGGGCCGAGCACCGCCCTCAGAACTGCAGTCTGTGTTCCCTGCTTCAAAGGCGGACTCAGGTAGCGAGATTAGCCCAGTGGAACGTGTTGTTCTCGGGCTCTTCGTCGGCATCGGCACCGGGATCTTCGAGTGCATCGACGTCGTCAGCGTCCAGACCATCTTCCTCGGCCGCCCCTGCATCGAGTGCATCGAGGCATCGGGCCTCTGCATCGGCGCCGAGACATCGGATAGCTGCATCGACGTCGGTGGTACCGGGACCTCGTCTGCTGATGTCGTCGGACGGTGGTGCATCGTCAGGAGTGCAGGTGAGGGCTGTCCATTCCCCTGCTGGTGGCGGTGAGCCTTCGGGTGGGTCTCCTCCTACCCTGAGGGCTCCTGCGGTACAGCCCCCCCGAGACCGACCTCCTTCGGCCTCGGCCCCGAGGAAGCGACGGCTGGATTCTACGTCCTCCTCGTCGGTGCCGGGGAGCTCCGGTGACATGCTTCGGAAGAAATCGAAGAAGCATCGACACCGGTCGCCTCCCCGCGTCGGCACCGAGAGCTCTGGGTCGCCGAGGGAGTCGGCACCCAGCAGGCATCGGCACCGAGAGGACCGCTCACCCTCTGTTCAAGAGGTGTCGATGCGCTCCACTCTGGACAGCCCGGAACAGCCTCCTCGCCCGGAACAGGTTCTGACGTCGACGCCTGCATCGACCTCTTTGCCTTTCTCTGCAGCCGCTCTGAATGAGAGCCTCCGGGCCGTTCTCCCAGAGATTCTGGGAGAGCTGTTGCGCCCTACCCCTCCGGTACCGGCGGTGCTTGCGCCTCCGGTACCGTCGAGCGTGGCGCCGACTGGCCCATCGCCCGGGGTGAGGTCCCCGACGTCGGTACCGCGTGCGGTACCGACTGCGGCCACCTCCCAGGAGGGCTCCCCGACTACGTCGGCGGAGGGAGCTTCGCCGATGCGGGCCAGGGAGTCTACCTCTCGACGCCCCCATCGTGGATGTGGCTCCACTGAGTCGAGCCGGGCGAGGTTGCAGACACAGGTTCGTGAACTTGTGTCTGACACCGAGGGTGAGGCCTCGTGGGAGGAAGAAGAAGACCCCAGATATTTCTGTAACGAGGAGTCTGAGGGTCTTCCTTCTGATCCCACTCCCTCTCCTGAAAGACAGCTTTCTCCTCCTGAGAGTCTGTCTTTCGCTTCCTTTGTCCGGGAGATGTCTACGGCCATCCCCTTCCCGGTGGTTGTGGAGGACGAGCCCAGGGCTGAAATGTTTGAGCTCCTGGACTATCCTTCTCCACCTAAGGAAGCGTCCACTGTTCCCTTGCACCATGTCCTAAAAAAGACATTGCTTGCGAACTGGACAAAACCTCTAACTAATCCCCACATCCCCAAGAAGATCGAGTCCCAGTACCGGATCCATGGGGACCCAGATCTGATGCGCACCCAGTTGCCTCATGATTCTGGAGTTGTGGATCTGGCCCTAAAGAAGGCTAAGAGTTCTAGGGAGCATGCTTCGGCGCCCCTGGGCAAGGACTCTAGAACCTTAGACTCCTTTGGGAGGAAGGCCTACCATTCCTCTATGCTCGTGGCCAAAATCCAGTCTTACCAGCTCTACACGAGCATACACATGCGGAACAATGTGCGGCAGTTGGCTGGCTTGGTTGATGCTCTCCCCCCCGAGCAGGCCAAGCCTTTTCAGGAGGTGGTCAGGCAGCTGAAGGCGTGCAGAAAATTCCTGGCCAGAGGGGTGTATGACACCTTTGATGTTGCGTCCAGGGCCGCTGCTCAAGGTGTGGTGATGCGCAGGCTCTCATGGCTGCGTGCCGCCGACCTGGAGAATAGACTCCAGCAGCGGATTGTGGACTCGCCTTGCCGTGCGGACAACATTTTTGGAGAGAAAGTCAAACAGGTGGTAGAGTCTCTCCACCAGCGGGACACCGCATTCGACAAGTTCTCCCGCCGGCAGCCTTCAGCATCTACCTCTACAGGTAGAAGATTTTTCGGGGGAAGGAAGACTGTTCCCTACTCTTCTGGTAAGCGTAGGTACAATCCTCCTTCTCGACAGCCTGCGGCCCAGGCTAAGCCCCAGCGCGCTCGCTCTCGTCAGCAGCGTGCGCCTCAGCCAGGCCCCTCGGCTCCCCAGCAAAAGCAAGGGGCGAGCTTTTGACTGGCTCCAGCAGAGCATAGCCGACATCCAAGTGTCAGTGCCGGGCGACCTACCAGTCGGGGGGAGGTTGAAAGCTTTTCACCAAAGGTGGCCTCTAATAACCTCCGATCAGTGGGTTCTCCAAATAGTCCGGCAAGGATACACCCTCAATTTGGCCTCAAAACCTCCAAATTGTCCACCGGGAGCTCAGTCTTACAGCTTCCAGCACAAGCAGGTACTTGCAGAGGAACTCTCCGCCCTTCTCAGCGCCAATGCGGTCGAGCCCGTGCCATCCGGGCAAGAAGGGCTGGGATTCTATTCCAGGTACTTCCTTGTGGAAAAGAAAACAGGGGGGATGCGTCCCATCCTAGACCTAAGGGCCCTGAACAAATATCTGGTCAAAGAAAAGTTCAGGATGCTTTCCCTGGGCACCCTACTTCCCATGATTCAGGAAAACGATTGGCTATGCTCTCTGGACTTGAAGGATGCCTACACACACATCCCGATACTTCCAGCTCACAGACAGTATCTGCGATTTCAGCTGGGCACCTGTCACTTCCAGTACTGTGTGCTACCCTTTGGGCTCGCCTCTGCGCCCAGGGTGTTCACAAAGTGCTTGGCTGTAGTAGCAGCAGCACTTCGCAGGCTGGGGGTGCACGTGTTCCCATATCTCGACGATTGGCTGGTGAAGAACACGTCCGAGGCAGGAGCCCTGCAGTCCATGCAGATGACTATTCGCCTCCTGGAGCTACTGGGGTTTGTGATAAATTACCCAAAGTCCCATCTTCTCCCAGCACAGAGACTCGAATTCATAGGAGCTCTGCTGGATTCTCGGACGGCTCGCGCCTATCTCCCACAGGCGAGAGCCAACAACTTGTTGTCCCTCGTCTCGCGGGTGCGAGCGTCCCAGCAGATCACAGCTCGGCAGATGTTGAGATTGCTGGGCCACATGGCCTCCACAGTTCATGTGACTCCCATGGCCCGCCTTCACATGAGATCTGCTCAATGGACCCTAGCTTCCCAGTGGTTTCAGGCTGCTGGGGATCTAGAAGACGTGATCCACCTGTCCACGAGTTTTCTCGAATCCCTGTATTGGTGGACGATTTGGTCCAATTTGACTCTGGGACGTCCTTTCCAAATTCCTCAGCCACAAAAAGTGCTGACCACGGATGCGTCTCTCCTAGGATGGGGAGCTCATGTCGATGGGCTCCACACCCAAGGAAGCTGGTCCCTCCAGGAACGCGATCTACAGATCAATCTTCTGCAGTTGCGAGCGATCTGGAACGCTCTGAAGGCTTTCAGAGATCGGCTGTCCCACCAAATTATCCAAATTCAGACAGACAACCAGGTTGCCATGTACTATGTCAACAAGCAGGGGGGTACCGGATCTCGCCCCCTGTGTCAGGAAGCCGTCAGCATGTGGCTCTGGGCTCGCCGTCAGGGCATGGTGCTCCAAGCCACATATCTGGCAGGCGTAAACAACAGTCTGGCCGACAGACTGAGCAGGATTATGCAACCTCACGAGTGGTCGCTCAATTCCCGAGTGGTGCGCCAGATCTTCCAAGCGTGGGGCACCCCCTTGGTGGATCTCTTCGCATCTCGAGCAAACCACAAAGTCCCTCAGTTCTGTTCCAGGCTTCAGGCCCCCGGCAGACTGGCATCGGATGCCTTCCTCCTGGATTGGGGGGAGGGCCTGCTGTATGCTTATCCTCCCATCCCTCTGGTGGGGAAGACTTTGTTGAAACTCAAGCAAGACCGAGGCACCATGATTCTGATTGCTCCTTTTTGGCCGCGTCAGATCTGGTTCCCCCTTCTTCTGGAGTTATCCTCCGAAGAACCGTGGAGATTGGAGTGTTTTCCGACCCTCATCACGCAGGACGAAGGGGCTCTTCTGCATCCCAGCCTCCGGTCCCTGGCTCTCACGGCCTGGATGTTGAGAGCGTAGACTTTGCCTCTTTGGGTCTGTCAGAGGGTGTCTCCCGCGTCTTGCTTGCTTCCAGAAAAGATTCCACTAAGAGGAGTTACTTCTTTCTATGGAGGAGGTTTGCCGTCTGGTGTGACAGCAAGGCCCTAGCTCCTCGCTCTTGTCCTACACAGACCCTGCTTGAATACCTTCTGCACTTGTCTGAGTCTGGTCTCAAGACCAACTCTGTAAGAGTTCACCTTAGTGCAATCAGTGCATACCATTACCATGTGGAAGGTAAGCCGATCTCAGGACAGCCTTTAGTTGTTCGCTTCATGAGAGGTTTGCTTTTGTCAAAGCCCCCTGTCAAGCCTCCTACAGTGTCATGGGATATCAATGTCGTTCTCACCCAGCTGATGAAACCTCCTTTTGAGCCACTGAATTCCTGCCATCTGAAGTACTTGACCTGGAAGGTCATTTTCTTGGTGGCAGTTACTTCAGCTCTTAGAGTCAGTGAGCTTCAGGCCCTGGTAGCCCAGGCCCCTTACACCAAATTTCAGCATAACAGAGTAGTCCTCTGCACTCACCCTAAGTTCTTGCCAAAGGTCGTGTCGGAGTTCCATCTGAACCAGTCTATTGTCTTGCCAACATTCTTTCCCAGTCCTCATTCCTGCCCTGCTGAACGTCAGCTGCACACATTGGACTGCAAGAGAGCATTGGCCTTCTACCTGGAGCGGACACAGCCCCACAGACAGTCCGCCCAATTGTTTGTTTCTTTGATCCCAATAGGAGGGGAGTGGCTGTAGGGAAACGCACCATATCCAATTGGCTAGCAGATTGCATTTCCTTCACTTACGCCCAGGCGGGGCTGGCTCTTGAGGGTCATGTCACGGCTCATAATATTAGAGCCATGGCTGCGTCGGTAGCCCACTTGAAGTCAGCCTCCATTGAAGAAATTTGCAAAGCTGCGACGTGGTCATCTGTCCACACATTCACATCTCATTACTGCCTGCAGCAGGATACCCGACGCTACAGTCGGTTCGGGCAGTCAGTTCTTCAGAACCTGTTTGGGCTTTAGGATCCAACTCCACCCCCCGAGGGCCCTGTTTGTTCTGTTCCAGGCTGCACTCTCAGTTAGTTGGTAAATTTTTTAGGTCAATCTCAGTTATGTCCTCGCCGTTGCGAGGTCCAATTGACCATGGTTGTTGTTTTGAGTGAGCCTGGGGGCTAGGGATACCCCATCAGTGAGGACAAGCAAGCAGCAGGATACCCGACGCTACAGTCGGTTCGGGCAGTCAGTTCTTCAGAACCTGTTTGGGCTTTAGGATCCAACTCCACCCCCCGAGGGCCCTGTTTGTTCTGTTCCAGGCTGCACTCTCAGTTAGTTGGTAAATTTTTTAGGTCAATCTCAGTTATGTCCTCGCCGTTGCGAGGTCCAATTGACCATGGTTGTTGTTTTGAGTGAGCCTGGGGGCTAGGGATACCCCATCAGTGAGAACAAGCAGCCTGCTTGTCCTCGGAGAAAGCGAATGCTACATACCTGTAGAAGGTATTCTCCGAGGACAGCAGGCTGATTGTTCTCACAAACCCGCCCGCCTCCCCTTTGGAGTTGTGTCTTCCCTTGAAGTGTATTGTCTTGCTACATACTGGACTGGCCGGCTCGAGCCGGTTTCGGGCGGGAAGACGGCCGCGCATGCGCGGTGCGCGCGGGCGCGCGAGGACTAGCAAAGGACTTTGCTAGAGAAGTTTCCGATTGGAGGGGCTGCCGTGGACATCACCCATCAGTGAGAACAATCAGCCTGCTGTCCTCGGAGAATACCTTCTACAGGTATGTAGCATTCGCTTTATTTGAGCAAGAAAGTTCATCCAACAAAATCACCTCTCGCCTTCAACCCAGTCTGCAACCTCCAATTGTAAAACTTGTGGTTTCTTACCCCCTTCCCAAGCAAATATGATTAATGAGTGGCTTGATATCCCACATATAGTTTACTTACAGATTCCAAGTCAGATAGATCAAGGAATTTGCTGGTTTCATTCCAAAGGCATACATGACACTGTCTGAATTCCTCAAACAAGCTGATGCAGGGTTGACATATTTACTTTTCTTCCCATGCTGTTCAGCATAATTTCTGTAGGGAGAGTTCAGAACCATTACTCTCCTTTTCCACCTTTTCTACAACACCTCTTCCACGGGTATATACATTAGGGGTAGGCAGCCAGAAAATTTTTGTTGTGTGTCATTTTTTGTTTAATTTCTGGGAATATTTTTTATGTACCCTTGTTCATTATGGGAGCTATGTTGTTGAACGTTTACACTATTCGCAGTGAGGAACAGAGTACACAATCTTTAGGAAGTGTGCCCTCTTTGCAAATAATGAGCACTGTTTATTGGTGAACAAAAAAAACACAAAATGGGCTAAATTCTATAAGTGGTGCCTATATATGTGTCCTTTATAGAATAGTGCTTAGGACATAAACCACCCCTAAATTTAGGTGCCGGCAATTATGCCTGTTAAAAGACAGTGTAAATATTGGTGCCTAAATTTGGCATGATTTGACTGAATTCTATGTTTACGCACATAAAATTTTGGAATGCTGCTGAAACACCCCAAACTACGCCCTCAAAACTTTACACATTAGAATTTACATTATAGAATATGATCTGTGCATAATAATTGGTTGTTAGCAGCCAATTATTGGCATTGATTGGCTTGTTATGCAATTAAGTTGTGTGCGCAAATTGGCTACGTGCACTGATTGCGTGCACAACTTTAGTCACTGTTTATAGAATCCAGGGGAATGTACTTTTTTCTGCTTGCTTTCATTTGTTAATGACATGAAATAGGTCATTGATATTCCCTATATCATTGCAAATGACAGCCCATCCCTACTCTGCAGTTCCCCTCCTAATAGAAACCACTGGCTGCATCCCAATAGAAAGACATAAGATTGTGTTACTGCTTGTACTAAAGAATGTCTTTTACCATCTAGTAAGATTAAACCGTCCATACATGTCCCCTCTCTTAAATATATGTGCCTTTACATGCCATCTTATTCCTTTAACCTGCAGAGGAATAGATAATAAACAAATACACGTTTTTCCCACAGTTTTGCAGGCTCAAAGTGGCTTACAATGCACTGAATGGCTATTGCCAGAACAGAGATGAGATGGTTACAATCAAATTATATAGAATAGAGGAAAGTAGATAGCAGGGAAAGGGTAAATGAGTCTAAAATGGTCCGTAGATATGCTGATAGGAAGAGCTGCAGGTTATAAGTTGAATCTGAGGAGTAGGCTGAACCTCTTCTGGCTGGAAGAGAGGTACATCAACTGGACACACCAAGATGACCCTGCTTGATGGAAATGGAGTCCATTAACTGCCACTCCTGCTCCCATGGCAACTGGCGCAGCGACCCACACACTGTCTGACCTCTTCAATGAGAAACAGCTGAGAGAGAAGTGGAAACCGAGAAGCATACAAATCAGGCCGCCTCTGCAGCTGGGATCGGCAGGGCAGCACCCTCCAAGAGGACCCAACAGCGCTGCCACAACCTCCAAACGGCCAGCAACTGACCAAGTGGCAGGCCAGCGACGGGGGAAGAACCACCACGCCGAAGAAGCCAGTGGCGCGGAGGAACAGTGAGAAGCCCGTTATTTGTACTGGGGAATGGTGGCTCGAGGTTGAGGCTCCGGATAAGCTGCATTAAAAATCTAAATATTACCTCACTGGGAGCGATCGGGGGCTTTGGGGGTCCCGGGTCGCATTCCTGAGGCGTAAGAGCTTGTTGACCGGGGCGGTGTGAGTTGAGGAGGAGCAGATCAGATGGAGTCGGTGATCACGGCTGCACGCCGGCTGAGGAGAGCACGCGGCTTTCTGTACGGCAGCGGTGGAGGTTTGTGGCAACGGCAGCAGGTGGCAGGCGGGGAGCTGTGCCCTCCGCCTCGGAGACCGTTCCTGTGTGACTATGATCCGTGCTGGACTGGCCGAGGCTACAGGTGTACGGACTGACCGCCGGGAGGTGGCCTGTTCTTTCATGAGGGCTTCCCTAAAGTAGAGGAGTGTTTGGAGCGATATCGAGTGAGCCCTAGTCGGTGTGTTGTTATGAGCAGTGGTACCAGCACCGTGGCCTTTGCTTCTGGGCTTACCTGTGGAAGTGGTGGTATATTTCTACTTTGGCTGCTGTTCTAGGTTGCCGAGCGGAAGCTTCAGGGATTCCCCCGGCCTTGGTGACCACGACAGCCGCGGTTGTGTTCTGCTCCTCGAGGCCTGTGGCAGAGTGTGCCACGAAGGAGAGGTAATGTGTGGAAGAGGATGAGCGGGGCCGGGCTGAGGAGTGGCTGAAAGTGCCCACACGTGCGATCAGGGATACTCTACTTGCGCTCCACTGGCATCGTCTGCGGTGGGCCTTGGGGGGGGGGGGGCAGCAGCGGCAGCTGGTAGAGCCCCAGGCCTGGACAGTGTGTCTGGCTCAGATTTTATCTGACTGGAAGGGATTTAGCAAAATATGAAAGAACTGAAGTTGTGAACCGAGATGGCAGTTTAAATGCGGAGGTCCATCGGGACATGGTTTAGAGTGAGCGAATCCCATAAAATTAAGCGACATCCTGACATGTGACTCAAAGGGGAAAGGTCCCTGAGGAATGCCACCAAAGAAGGGACTGGAACGATTCTGTTTTTCAACGGAGCAAGGCAAGAAAACGCCGGCGGCGGGGCCAGAGCAGAGTGGAGCTAAGATGGCAGTGAGTCCGGTGGTGGCCAGGGAGAAGCATGTGGAGGAGGGTCCTGAGACTAGCGAAATTGCGAAAACGGAAGTGGTGGCTTGGTTTCAAGATCTGAAGGCCAATTTGGCCGGGGTCCGAAAGGATATACAAACTGCCCTGAGAGAAATTAGAGCTTAAATTCACGATTTGGGAATGCATGTCGGGGAGATGGAGGAGGGGATGGAGACTTTCAAGCAGGACATGGGGAAATTGCATAAAGTGGTGAATGCGGACACACGGGAACTACAACAACTCAGGGAGCAGGTGGAGGACCTGGAGAATAGGTTGCGCCATAATAACCTGCGATTTAAGGGAATCCCTGAATCGGACATATTTAGTAATTGCGAAGCAGTGATCCGAGAACTGTGTGGGTTCATTTTGAATGCTGAGGATGGAGGACAATTACCAGACTTTTGCATCCAGAGAGCACACAGAGTGGCTGTTCCGCAGTGGGAAACTCGCCAGAGGGACATTGAGGTGTGTTTTGCCGATTTCCCCATGAAGGAGAAGATTTTTTTTTTGTTACATTTGTACCCCACGCTTTCCCACTCATGGCAGACTCAATGCAGCTTACATATTAGTTACAGGTACTTATTTGTACCTGGGGCAATGGAGGGTTAAGTGACTTGCCCAGAGTCACAAGGAGCTGCCTGTGCCTGAAGTGGGAATCAAACTCAGTTCCTCAGTTCCCCAGGACCAGAGTCCACCACCCTAACCACTAGGCCACTCCTCCAAAGCAAGGCAGCAAAAATAAATTATTTGGAAAAACTGTAAGGTTGGTGTGTTTCAGGATCTGGCCTGGACTACACTGCAAAAGCTACTACTACTACTTAACATTTCTAAAGCACTACTAGGGTTACGCAGCGCTGTACAATTTAACATAGAAGGACAGTCCCTGCTCAAGGAGCTTACAATCTAAAGGACAAATGTACAGTCAGTTAAGTAGGGGCAGTCAAATTGGGGCAGTCTAGATTTCCTGAAAGGTATAAAGGTTAGGTGCCGAAAGCAACATTGAAGAGGTGGGCTTTGAGCAAGGATTTGAAGATGGGTAGGGACTTGGCGTAAGGCCTCAGGAAGTTTATTCCAAGAATAGGGTGAGGCGAGGCAGAAAAGGCGGAGCCTGGAGTTGACGGTGGTGGAGAAGGGTACTGAGAGGAGGGATTTGTCCTGTGAGCTGAGGTTTCGGGCGGGAACGTAAGGGGAGATGAGGGTAGAGAGGTAATGAGGGGCTGCAGATTGAGTGCATTTGTAGGTAAGAAGGAGAAGCTTGAACTGTATACGGTATCTGATCGGAAGCCAGTGAAGTGACCTGAGGAAGCGTCTATCTTTCCGAGAAGCCACAATATTTAAGTGGTCAAAGAGGATCCGGTATAAATGGCTCTTCCCATTTGGGATGTGGCTAACAGTGGATGGTAAATCACACAAAGTTAAGACCCCGGATGAGGCATGGTCCACACTGCGATCTTTGGGGTGCAGAGATGTTCCCGTTCAGAAGGAGTTAGGGGAGACCGCCAGGGAACCCAGAGCGGATTCGGCGTGGCAGAAGGTGGTGGATCGGGGGAAGACTTCTAACATGCAAGCTTCCTGAGGGAGCATGGATTTGTGTGGACGTGTTGTGAATTGCTTGAATCAGTGGGGAGGTTGGGTGGAGGAGTGGGGGATGCCTGAATGTAAAGGATGTGGGTGTAAGTAGGGTGATGGGAGGGGCAGAGATTAGTTTTGGAGAGGTTAAAGTCCCGGGAGAGTGAGTTGCTTCCTTGTGGGATGGCTGATTTGCTGATAAAGGGATCAGATACAGGAAAAGGGAGGGTAGGGGAGGGTGGGGGAGGGATCGGGGATAAGTGGGAGCAGAGGAGTCTGGGTTTGGAGCAGGGGGGAGGGAAGAGCTCGCCTGTGGGGGAGGAGAGGGGACAAGGTGGGGGGAGGGAGGGGAGAGACCTTATTGGTGGGTACATGGAATGTAAACGGGTTAAATAATCAGGGGAAACGCAGTAGAGTATTCAAGGAGTTGGGTAGGCTGAAGTGGAATGTAATGTTTTTGCAAGAAACACACCTAAGGCCGAGGGATGCTCCCTTGCTGCGTCATAGGCCTTTTCGGGAAGTGGTGGTACATCAGGAAATAGGGCCAAAAAAGATGGGGGGAGTGGCTTTTTTGATCAGACAAACTTGTGGACTTGTGCTTAAAAAGGTGTTTCGAGATACTAGTGGGCGGTGTGTGGGTCTCAGAGGGTGGTTGCAAGGGAAGGAGCTGACATTGATTAACATTTATACTCCAAATGAGGGGCAGAGGGAATTTTTTCAAACACTAAAAGAAGAAATCTCGGGATTTGTGAGAGGGCAAGTTGTAGTAGGAGGGGATTTTAATATTGTCCCAGATGTAAGACTAGATCATTCAACAGGAGGAGGGCAGCAGAGTGGTCCTGGGAGGAAGGCACTGCTACAATTTTTGAAGGGGTTGGAGGTGGTGGATTGTTGGAGATTGATGCATGGAGTTCAGAGGGATTACACCTTTTACTTGCATGCAGCACAGACGTATTCCTGGATAGATGGGCTATGGGTGCATCGCAATGGATGGCATATGGTGTGGGCTGCTGAGATAGAGATCATTTGTGTTTCTGATCACGCACCAATGTGGATTAAATTAATTGGGTTAGGTCAATGCAGGAGACAAGGAGTCTGGAGACTCAATGAATCACTGCTTGGGGATGAGAAAGTGCGGGAAGATATTCAGCGTACTATTCAAGAATTCTGACACTTTAATGACAATGGGGAAATAACAGATGGGGTGTTATGGGATGCGCTGAAAGTAGTGGTGAGGGGTGCTTTGATTAAGTGGGGGGGTGCGCAAGAAAAGGGAAAAAGGGCAGCACTCGTTGACTTTACAGGAGAGGTTATTGCATTTAGAACAGATGCACAAAAGAAACCCTGTGCCACAGGTACGGGCAGACCTTAAGCAAGTGCAAGGGGAAATGGCACAATTGCAGATGGCAGAGGTGGATTTTATGAGAATTAAGCTCAAGTAACAATATTTTGAGTTTGCCAACAAATCCAGTGCAATGTTGGCCCATTATTTGCGGGCACGGAGAGGGCGTTCCCTTATTCAGAAGTTGAAGGATGAGAGGGGAGGATGGCATTATACTGACTCAGACATTGGAAATTGTTTTGTGAAATATTATCAAAAACTTTATAGTGCTTCTGGAGAACCACAGATGGTAGATATGGCTTGGTTTGTGGATCAGATTCCTTTGCCATGCTTGGATGAATCTGAAAGAGCCCAGCTTGGGGAACCCATTAGATTAGGGGAGGTACAGGGTGTGATAAAACGGCTCCCTAATGGTAAAGTGCCAGGCTTAGATGGATACTCAGCAAGGTTTTATAAATGCTTTGTAGGAGAGTTTGGAGACCTCTTGGTGTGGGTGGGAAATGGAGCTCTGTAGGGTAGTGGGTTACCGGTATCTATATCCGAGGCTGAGATAACGGTTCTGCCTAAGCCTGGGAAGGATCCAGTGGTTTGTGGGGCCTATAGACCTATTTCACTTCTGAATATGGATGCAAAGATAGTGGCTAAGGTCCTGGCTAACAGGCTGACTAGGGTGTTGCCAAAGTTGGTCCATATCAACCAATCAGGATTTATCCCAAAGAGATAGGTAGGGGATATTATTAGGTGTACTCTTCATTTGATAAGGGAGGCACAAAGATCCCGGGCTAGTACAGCTTTGTCCTTCTATGTCAAATTGTACAGCGCTGCGTAACCCTAGTAGCGCTTTAGAAATGTCAAGTAGTAGTAGTAGTAGTATAGACGCAGAGAAGGCTTTTGACCGGGTGAGCTGAAGGTTTTTGCGTGCACTGATGAGTCGCATGGGCTTGGGAGACAATTTTTGGGCTTGGCTGGCAGCTTTGTACACAGCACGAAGGTGCGTCTTAATATTAATGGGGGATATACTTCCTTTTTCCCAATAGGTAGAGGGACTAGGCAGGGATGTCCCTTGTCGCCTCTCCTCTTTGCCCTGTACTTAGAGCCGTTGGCGGTACTGATATGGCAGCATCCAGATTTTCAGGGTATTAGGGTTGGGGGGCTGGAACATCGAATTGCGTTATTTGCAGATGATGTGCTACTTTATGTGGTGGATCCTGAACGGGCACTACCAGTGGTGTTGGAGATTTTTAAGGAATTTGAACGATATGCTGGCCTACGGGTTAACATGGATAAGAGTGAGCTATTGGAGATTTCTTCGAAACAGGGGGGGAAAAAGTAGATTGAGAGCATCGTTTGCGTTTAAGTGGGCCAAACACCACATTCGGTATTTGGGGATTCAGATTCCTAGGGACTTGGGGAGGGTGTACAGTCTCAATTATGGGAAAATAATAGACCAAATTCAGGGGGAGTTGTCCTGGTGGAAGGGATTGTGGCTTTCGTGGTGGAGGTACTGCCTAGATTGTTATTTTTGTTTCAGGCAGTGGCGTAGGAAGGGGGGGTGGTGGGGCGGTCTGCCCCGGGTGCACGCCGCTGGGGGGGTGTCGGCTCCGCTGGTTCACTGCTCTCTCTGCCCCGGAACAGGTTACTTCCTGTTCCGGGACAGAGAGAGCAGGGAACCAGCTGAGCCGACGCAGCTCCCAGCGACGTGCACTCGGGGCGGAGCGGCCCTCCCGCCCATCCCCTTTGGTAAGAATGCGCTTGGGGGGGGAGGGTGCATGCTCCAGGGGGGGTGTGCTGTGCTGCATCCGGGGGGGGGGGGGTGCACAGCAGCGAACCACCCCGGGTGTCAGCCGCCCTCGCTACGGCACTGGTTTCAGGCGCTACCAGTGGCGGTTCCGAAACGGACGTTTAAACAACTGCAGGGTTTGGTGGCACAGTTTATTTGGGGGGGGGCGGGGTAGGCATCCCTGTCTAGCTGGACGTGTGCTATGGGGTGCCCCTGAGAGGGGGGGTAGAGCAGTGCCTAATATTGAATGGTATTATGTTGTTGCTCAACTGAGAATGATTATGGACTGGGAGAGGGGGATAACTAAGCCTACTAGCCAGTTGGAGCAATCGTATAGCCCGAGCAGGCCACTGAGCTCTTATTTATGGACTACTGAAGGAGTGGGAGGGATATTGGCAGGGATACAGAATCCATATGTGAAGCATTTGGTGGAATTGTGGGGAGGAGTGAGGAGGAAATGGGGACAGTCTGATGGGGTGTCAACACTGGTGCCTTTGAGATGGGAGCCAAGATTTGAGGTGGGGAGAGAAAACGCTAGTTTTGCACGGTGGGAGCAAGCGAGCATTGTGAACTTTCGGGCTGTGCTGCAGGGGGGAAAGGTGAAGAGTTTTGATACGCTGTGTTCCATGTATAGTTTGCTGGGGGGAGACAAATTTCCCTATATACAGATTCAACATTTTGTGGGGACATTGGGTTGGGGGTGGGGGGGGAATCGTCAGGAGAGGGAAAATTTGGAAAATCTGTGGCTTTTGTTGAGGAAGGTTCCAAGACCAATATCAGTGATATATAAATTTTTGAGGGGATATGATCCCAGGCCATTTGGTTTTCAGGGGCTTGGGAAGAAGATTTAAATTACCGCTTTTCTGATCAGGAGTGGGAAGTTATTTGTGGGGAGGTGCAGAAGGCCTCGGTATGTGTTTTGGTGCAGGAAAATGCATATAAAGTCTTATCCCGATGGTATTACACACCTGAGAGATTGAAGAGGATGTACCCTGGTACATCAGACCTATGTTGGAAGTGTAATTCACAAAGGGGTTCCTTTATACACATATGGTGGACATACCCCGGGGTGGTACCCTTTTGGCAAGCTGTTATGAAAGTATTAGTAAAGTTGAGTGGATCATCTTTGGTATGCAGCCCTTTGGTGTGTCTCTTGGGCTTATATAATGAGAGGGACTCTTGGGAGGAGCGGAAATGGTTGTGATGGGGGTTGGCAGCAGCCAAGTGCCTCATAGCACAGTAATGGAAGAGGGCAGATCCCCCGACATTGAGTGACTGGAAATGTAAATTAGGTCAGTTAATACAAATGGAGAGACTAACGGCTTACCAGAGGGGGGGGGGGGCATTGCGACATAAGGGTGGATGGGCTCGATTGCAGCAGCGACTGACAAGTATTTAGGTTTGTGGACTATTATAGGAAGGGGTGTGTTAGGGGGGATGGGAGGGGGGAGGGGAAGGGGAGTGAGAGTGACCCAAAGAACCAGGGGGTGTTCTCAAGTTGAGTTGGGGTTGGAGATGGTTAGAGGGATGGGGAGGGGGATGTTGTATATTAGGGGTACATGGTTTAGTTGGGCAGTAGATACTGTTTATGGGATGATTTTGATATTTGTAGCAGTAGACATTGTGGATGAGTTAATTCCAGATGTAGTAGTTTAGTATTTATGAGCCCCTGCATGGGCAAATGTGAGCAGGATGTGCTCTTTGAGGAGCTGAATGTTGCAGAGTTACCTTAATAAAAAAAAATTTATAGTGGAAAAAAAATAATTTGTACTGCAACATACCTATGAGGAAGACAATTTTCAAATCCATTTACCTTGGTGAATAGCAAGATGAAAACTGCCTTCGACCTGGCTAAAAATACATCTGAACTTCCTTGGTACTTTAAGGTGGACAATTTCAAAAATGTGCATGCTACTACGCCCCTCCTTGGCTACCTACAACAACCAAGTCCTTGCGGAATACCCTGTCAGTCGGGTTTCTAGGATTTCAACAATGCATATGCATGAGAGATCTATCCTTCTCGATCTATCCGCCGCTTTTGACACTGTTGATCACAGCTTACTTCTTGATACGTTGTCTTCATTTGGATTCCAGGGCTCTCTTCTTTCCTGGTTCTCCTCCTACCTCTCGCTTCGCACCTTTAGTGTACACTCTGGTGGATCCTCTTCTACTTCTATCCCTCTACCAATCGGTGTACCTCATGGTTCTGTTCTCGGTCCTCCCCTGTTCTCTTCTTCCCTTGGCTCTCTGATTTCATCTCATGGCTTTCAATACCATCTCTATGCTGATGACTCCCAAATTTACCTCTCTACCCCTGAAATCTCAACCAACATCCAGTCCAAGGTTTCAGCCTGCCTATCTGACATAGCTGCCTGGATGTCCCAACGTCATCTAAAACTTAACATGGCCAAAACTGAGCTTCTCATCTTTCCCCCTAAGCCTACCTCTCCTCTCCCCCCCCCCCCCCTTTCTCTATTTCTGTGGATGGTACTCTCATTTTCCCTGTCTTATCAGCCAGTAACCTTGGGGTCATCTTTGACTCCTCTCTCCTTCTCTGCTCATATTCAACAGATTGCCAAAACCTGTTGTTTCTTTCTCTATAACATTAGCAAAATCCGTCCCTTCATCTCTGAGCACTCTACCAGAATCCTTATCCATACTCTTTATCACCTCTCATCTTGATTATTGTAACCTGCTTCTCACCGGCCTCCCTCTTAGCCATCTCTCTCCTCTTCAATCAGTCCAAAACTCTGCTGCGCGACTCATTTTCCGCCAAAGTCGCTATGCTCACATTAGCCGCCTCCTTAAATCACTTCACTGACTCCCTATCCGTTTCCGTATTCAGTTCAAGCTTCTCTTATTGACCTATAAGTGTATTCACTTTGCTGCTCCCCAGTACCTCTCCACTCTAATCTCTCCCTACACCCCCCCTCGAGTACTCCGTTCTGTAGATAAATCTCTCTTATCCGTCCCCTTCTCTTTTACTGCTAATTCTAGACTCCGTTCCTTTTATCTTGCCGCACCCCACACCTGGAATAGATTCCTACTACTACTACTTAACATTTCTAAAGCGCTACCAGGGCCACGCAGCGCTGTACAATTTAACAAGGAAGGACAGTCCCTGCTCAAAGGAGCTTACAATCTAGAGGACAAAGTATGCAGTCAATCAAATTGGGGCAGTCTAGGTTTCCTGAATAGAGGTAAATGGTTATGTGCCGAAAGCTACATTGAAGAGGTGTGCTTTGAGCAAGGATTTGAAGATGGGCAGGGAGGGGGCATGGCGTATGGGCTCGGGAAGTTTATTCCAAGCACAGGGTGAGGCAAGGCAGAAAGGGCGGAGCCTGGAGTTGGCGGTGGTGGAGAAGGGTACTAATGGGAGGGATTTGTCCTGTGAGCGGAGGTTACAGGTAGGAGTGTAAGGGGAGATGAGGGTAGAGAGGTAATGAGGGGCTGCAGATTGAGTGCATTTATAGGTTAGTAGGAGAAGCTTGAACTGTATGCAGTATCTGATTGGGAGCCAGTGAAGTGACTTGAGAAGAGGGGTGATGTGAGTATATCGGTCCAGGCGGAAGATAAGACGCGCAGCAGAGTTCTGAACGGATTGAAGGGAGGATAGATGGTTAAGTGGGAGGCCAGTGAGAAGTAGGTTGCAGTAGTCAAGGCGAGAGGTAGAGAGTGGATGAGAGTTTGAGTGGTGTGCTCAGAGAGGAAAGGGCGAATTTTGCTGATGTTATAGAGAACGAAGCGACAGGTCTTGGCTGTCTGCTGGATATGCGCAGAAAAGGAGAGGGAGGAGTTGAAGATGACTCCTAGGTTGCGGGCTGATGAGACGGGGAGGATAAGGGTGTCATCGACTGAAATAGAGAGTGGAGGGAGAGGAGAAGTGGGTTTGGGTGGAAAGACAATAAGCTCAGCCCCATCTTTGGCCATTTTCAAGTCCAAACTTAAAGCCCACCTCTTTACCACTGCTTTTGACTCCTAACCACTACTCACTTGCCCTGTCCTTCAACCTCACCTGTTATTCTCTTACCCTTAATTGTTCTGTCTGTTTACCTGTCTTATCTAGATTGTAAGCTCTTTGAGCAGAGACTGTCTTTTTTTGTGTATGGTGTACAGCGCTGCGTATGCCTTGTAGCGCTGTAGAAATGATAAATAGTAGTAGTAGTAGTAGTAGATTTGCATGTACTCCCTTAAATATATATAGATCTACCTTATGCATATTCATATGTCAGAAATGAGCAAAGGTTGGCAATATTTGCTCATTTCTAATCTGAAGTCTTACCTTCAAAAGCTAATCAGAAAATGTATTTAGTTGGAGAGAAGGCGAGAGGCTTTGGGGCTTGGAAAGCATTTGGAGGAGACAGACTTTTGCTTGTGACATCACTGACCCCACCTCTTTCCTAGTACATCTGTTGGATGCACCAAGTCATTGTGAGAGAGGGCGAGAGGCTTTGGGGCAAAAGTCTTTTACAAGGGAAGGTGGAACAATTATGTTATTTTTCTGCTCAGGTGATTGATAATTTTGTTGTTTTACAGGACAAGGTCACCAATTTAGAATCTTCAATTTCAGCTATGCAACCTCAGGTTCAGACCTTACAGGCAGTTAATGCCTCTTCAGTTATGGCAAACCTGAGTGTGTTACATAGAATAGAATTGTTGGAAAAATATAGTATTTTGAATATAAATAATTTAAGATTCCTAAATTTTCCCATTACTTAGATTTCCCCTGAAATATTACTTAAGAAATATTTTGTTGAGGTGTTACATTTGGATCAGGAGGAGAGGTTTCCTATCCTTAAGAGTTTTTATCAGTGCTTTTTTTGTGCCGGTACGCAACGGTACGGCGTACCGGCACCTTTTTTTTTTTGCTCCCCCCCGCCCCCTGAGTCCATGTCCCGCACGCAGTGCCAGCCCCCATATCCGGCCGCTGCTGCTTCTCCTGTTGAGCAGCAGCGGCCGCTACACAAAGAAAAGATTTTAAAATAAACTTCAAACCTGGCTGCAGGGTTGCCAGGTGGAAAATTTTTTTCCAGCCTAAAGGAGCCCAAAATCCAGCCCAAAACCCGCCCAAACTCAAACCCCGCCCCTGACACCCCCGCCCCCGCGTCATCACCCCCGCCCCCGCCGTCATCAACCCCGCCCCCGCCGTCATCGGCCCCGCCTCCCCGTCACTAACCCCGCCTCCCCCGTCACTAACCCTGCCTCCCCCGTCACTAACCCCGCCTCCCACGTCACTAACCCCGCCCAGAAACGTCATTAACCCCGCCCACCGCGGCCGAAAAAAGCCGGCGAAAAAACCGCAAAAGCCGGCGAAAAAACCGCCCCGAAGCCAAAAAGGAGCCCAGAAAACCGCAACCCGCCGCGGGCAAAAATTTCCCGCGGCGGGTCGCGGAAAACCGCCCAATTGGGCGGTAAAACCGCCCATCTGGCAACACTGCCTGGCTGAAACGCAGCACCCCGGCACTGTAGACAGCCATTAGGCATTGGCTGTTGCCCCGCAGCCGCTCCTCCTCTTGCCTCTACGTCACTGCGCTCCTCCGGGGTCTTCCTCCAGGGGCAGTGACGTAGAGGCAAGAGGAGGAGCGGCTGCGGGGCAACAACCAATGCCTAATGGCTGTCTACAGTGCCGGGGTGCCGCGTTTCAGCCAGGTTTCAATTTTTTTTTTTTAATCTTCTTTTTCTTTGTGTAGCAGCCACTGCTGCTCAACAGGAGTAGCAGCAGCGGCCGGAAATAGGGGCTGGTGCCGCGTGCATCGCGACTTCGCGCCGTTCGCGGGAAACTTGGCAGGGAGAGGGAAACCAACAGAGGGAAGGATTGGGGAGAGAGAAAAAGAGGGAAAACAACAGAGGGAAGGATTGGGGAGAGAGAAAAAGAGGGAAACCAACAGAGGGAAGGATTGGGGAGAGAGAGAAAGAGGGAAACCAACAGAGGGAAGGATTGGGGAGAGAGAGAAAGAGGGAAAACAACAGAGGGAAGGATTGGGGAGAGAGAGAAAGAGGGAAAACAACAGGGAAGGATTGGGGAGAGAGAGAAAGAGGGAAAACAACAGAGGGAAGGATTGGGGAGAGAGAGAAAGAGGGAAAACAACAGAGGGAAGGATTGGGGAGAGAGAGAAAGAGGGAAAACAACAGAGGGAAGGATTGGGGAGAGAGAGAAAGAGGGAAAACAACAGGGAAGGATTGGGGAGAAAGGGGGGGGAACGGAAGGATGGGGAGAGAGGGAAAAACAGATGGAAGGATGGGGAGAGAGGGGAAAAACAGATGGAAGGATGGGAAGAGAGAGAGGGAAAACAACAGGGAAGGATTGGTGAGAGAGAGAAAGGGAAAACAACAGAGGGAAGGATTGGGGAGAGAGAGGGGAAAACAGATGGAAGGATGGGGAGAGAGAGGGAAAAACAGATGGAAGGATGGGGAGAGAGAGGGAAAACAACAGAGGGAAGGATTGGGGAGAGAGGTGAAAAACAGATGGAAGAATTGGGGAGAGAGGGGAAAAACAGATGAAAGGATGGGGAGAGAGAGGGAAAAACACAGATGGAAGGATGGGGAGAGAGGGAAAACACAGATGGAAGGATTGGGGAGAGAGGGGAAAAACAGATGGAAGGATGGGGAGAGAGAGAGAGGGAAAAACAGATGGAAGGATGGGGATAGAGAGAGGGAAAACGGAAGGATAGGGAGAGAAAGAGGGAAGACGCTGGATGGAAGAATGCAGAAAGAAATAGGGGAGACACTGGAAGGATGGGGAGAGAAAGCAGAGCTGCTGGATGGAAAAGGGGAATAGAGAAAGACTGGAGAATAAGAGGAAGGGGCATGGGGAGAACAAGGGTGAGGAAAAGATGAAAAGCCACAGGTAGATGAAGGAAATTAAAGAATGGATAGTAAGAATGAATTAAATCTGGACAGAGAGAGAGCCTGAAAAATATTGAAGAAAGCAAAGAAAAAGGAGACAAAAATGACAAATGGCACAGAAGAGTTAAGCGAAAACAAAGGAAAGGAGAATCACAGACTGGGACCAATATGGAAAGAAAAACAGTCACCAGACAACAAAGGTAGAAAGAAATCATTGTATTTTCATTTTAGTGTTTGTAATGTGTCCAATTTGAGAATTTACATTGGCTGTCTTATTTTGCACTGGGTATACTGGAGCTGTAAGAGCTTACAGAGATTATTTATAATGAAAAAAAAATCACGTTATTTTTTTCTCCTATAGTACTGTAATATTTTCAATGATGTCTGTTTATATGCGCCATGGCTGGTGTAGGGGGTGTGGTTAATGTGGGTGTGGCTATCATAGGGGTGGAGCCATATGTGGTGACCCCGCCCATAATGAGTACCGGCACCTTTTTTTGTACAAAAAAAGCACTGGTTTTTATCCTCCTAAGGTAATAACTGAAGCAGTTAAACAACCATCCGCACAGGAAGGTTAGTTAACAGTATTTTTAGAAGACTCTCAAGATGTTATTTCCACATGTGCAACACCATTAGTGACCTTTATTTCTGTATTAGATACATTGAAGATATTGAAATTGTATTTTAAGGTTAAATATGTGCAGTTTTGTAGACAAGTAATACAAATCTTTCTAGATGTAGAACTGTCCACCCAGAAAAGGAGAAAACATTTTCATCATTTAAAATCCAAGGGGGTCCTTTTACTAAGGTGCACTGAAAGATGTCCCGCAGTAGTGTAGGCATGGATTTTGGGCGCACGCAGAATCATTTTTCAGCGCACCTGTAAAAAAGGCCTTTTTAAAATTTTTGACGAAAATGGACATGTAGCAAAATCAAAATTGCCGCGTGTCCATTTTAGATCTGAGACCTTACCGCCAGCCATTGACCTAGAGGTAAAGTCTCACGCGGTAACCAGGCAGTATTGACCTAAGCACGCCAAATGCCACTTGGTGCACGGCCGATATACTGTAAAGTGGATCCTCTTTCCTCAGCGGTTGCAGCTCTCCACAACCTGAAGAACACCTTCCAGTACTGCTCCTTTTTCCCTCAGAACAATGAAGCTTTTTACTGCCTAGGAGGGACTTCCCTCCTTCCCTCAGTTGTGGCACCAAAACACAAAACAAAGCACAGTTATAGTTCACCTTTCTCAAGCCGGTTAGTTTCCCAGTCCAGGCTTCCACAGCTGCTTCCTCTCCCTCCCTCCTGGGGGAAGAGTAGCAGCAAATAATAAAAAAAAAAAAGAAAAAATACCCTGTTCAGTGTAGCGGGTTTTTCCAAAACCCAGTTCACTTTTAGTCAAGCTTTACAAAACACAGCTCAGTCCAGCTAGGCTTTCAAAACACAGTTCAGTTCTAGCCAAGCTTCAAAAACATAGCTCAGTCCAGCTAGGCTTTCAAAAAAACACAGTTCAATTTTAGGCCCAAGCTTTCAAAACACAGCTCAGTTTAGTCAGGCTTTCAAAATACAGTTCAGTTCTAGCCAAGCTTCAAAAACATAGCTCAATTTAGCCAGGCTTTCAAAAAAACACAGTTCAGTTCTAGCCAAGCTTGCAAAAACACAGCTCAGTTTAGTCAGGCTTTCAAAATACAGTTCAGTTCTAGCCAAGCTTTCCAAAATACAGCTAAGTTTAGCCAGGCTTTCAAAAACACAGTAATGGCTTTGCGCGGGCTCAAAGCCTAGGGTCCCACCCTCTTGGTCAGTCATACTCCTACCTGACCTCCTCCCGCTTGACCCGGCTTGGCCCCGCTACTTCCTTGGCTTTCGCTGAGCCAGAGCTGAAAAGTCCATCGTAGGGTTACCATATGGCTCCAGAAAAGTCCATCGGCTCTTCCAGGGTGTTCTCCGATTCAGTCAACTCCATAGGGCAAGGCTCACTCTCTGTCTCTCTCTCCTCAGGAGCCCAATCCATATTCTCCTCGCCCCGCCCTTCTCCCAGCTGCTCACCCTTTCTTTCATTAAAGCTCTTTGGTGGCTCTTCTTTCTCCACCCACCTGTTCCACCACCTCTTCCACCAGGTTGGAGAATCAGCCTTATTCCTTCCCCTGCGGCCCTCCTCTGGAGACTCCTGGGAATGCACATAGTTTCTCTTATCCCCGGTCTCCCTTGGGGCATGCTGGGAGTTGTAGTTCTTTATTTCTAGTTTTTTCCTGGGGAATGCCTGCCTATAACGGGGGTATTCTGGCCTATCCCAGGGTTCCTTTGGGGCCTGTCCTACATACTCTTTACATACCCCCCCCCCCTTAAATTTCCACCCCCGCATTCTTTTTCCTCCTCCTCCTCCACCCGGGACAGAGCATCAACATTTCCTAAACATCGCCCGGGACGATGCTCCACAGCATATTGGAAAGGCTGCAATGCTAAGTACCATCGCATTAGTCTCCCATTATTATTCTTCATTACATTCAACCATTTCAGGGGAGCATGGTCCGTTACCAACTTAAATTTTCTCCCTTCTAAATAGACACTACACTCCTGCACTGCCCATCGTATGGCTAAACACTCCTTTTCTATGGTGGAGTAATGTTCCTCATGAGGCAGGAGCTTCCGGCTTAAATAAAGCACCGGGTGTTCCTCCCCTTCATGCTCTTGGGACAGCACTGCGCCTAACCCCCTCCCTGAAGCATCTGTTTGAAGGATAAAGGGCTTTTCAAAATCAACTGCCTTCAGCACAGGTTCCTGGCACAGGGCCCTCTGCATCTGTTCAAATGCCCTCAACTCCTCCCCTCCCCACCTCAAGTGGTCCGGATTCTTCCCACTCAGCATGTCAGTTAAGGGAGTGGCCATTGCGGAAAAATGAGGGATGAACCTGCGGTAATACCCTACCATCCCCAGGAATCTACGCAATTGTTTCTTGGTGTTTGGCCTGGGAAACTCTTGGATGCTTTTAACCTTATTCAATAAGGGTCGGACCTCTCCCCTTCCCACATTATACCCTAAATACTTCACCCTGTACTGCGCAAAATAACATTTTTTTGGGTTCAGGGTGAGACCTGCCTCCCTAAAAGCCTGCAGCACTGCCTCTACCTGGTTTAAATGGGTGTTCCAGTCTCCACTATGTATTACCACATCATCCATATAGGCGGCGGCATATGCCTGATGTGGTCGGAGAACCCTGTCCAGCAACCTCTGGCAGCTTGCAGCTGCTGAATTAAGGCCAAAGGGCAATCTTTTGAACTGATACAGGCCTATGGGCGTACTAAAGGCGGTCTTAGCTTGTGCCCCTGACGTAAGGGGAATCTGCCAGTACCCTTTTGTCAAGTCCAGGGTGGTGAGATATTGTGCAGATCCTAGCCTGTCCACCAGCTCCTCAATATAGGGCATAGGATATGCATCTGCTTGCGAGATATTATTAAGCTGGCGGAAATCTATGCAGAATCTCCACTCCCCTTCGGGTTTTGGTACTAACACCACTGGGCTCGACCAGGGGCTATTTGACTCTTCGATCACCCGAAGTCTAACATTTCCTGGACCTGTTTTATCACCTCCCTCCTTTTCATGGGGGACAGCCTATATGGCTTTTGCCGAACTACTTTACCCCTTTCCGTTATGATGTCATGCTCCACTAGGTGAGTATTTCCCGGGCAGGCCGTCAACACATCATCAAACCCTTTCAGGAGCCTTCCTATCTCTTTCTTTTGTACTTGTGTCAACCGGGGATTAACCCCTGGTTCACCGGGCTTGAAAATATCTCTTATTTGCGGTCCCAACTCTTCTCCCTCCTTTTCCTCTCCCCGGGTCTGAAAGCCTACCCTTGCTACTCAGGGTTTCATCAGGTTAACATGGAAGGTTTGGACCCGCCCCTTTTCGTTCTCCACCTCATATGTAAGAGGCCCAAGTCTCCTCCTCACCACCCAGGGACCCTTCCACCTAGAGGCAAACTTATGAGGATCCTCCGAGATTAGGATAAGGACCCTATCTCCCATTACAAACTCCCTCTCATGAGTACCCTTATCATAATATTCCTTTTGACGATTTTGGCTCTGTTCAAGCCTATCCTGGGAATATTCCTGTAACTTATCTAATCTGGTCCTCAGATCCTGTAGGTATTCGACCACTGACTGATCGGAGGTGTCCGGGGGTACCCAGTGTTCCTGTAAAATATCTAAAATGCCCCTGGGCCTCCGTCCAAACATCAATTCATAAGGCGCAACTCCTAATGAGTCTTGCACCTTCTCCCTGTAGGCATATAGCACGAAGGGTAACAGTTGGTCCCAACCCGTCCTATCCTCGCCTAACGCTTTTTTTAACATACCCTTTAAAGTTCTATTAAAACGTTCCACCATCCCATTAGTTTGAGGATGGTAGGCCGCTGTACGGATATGTTGTATCCCAAAAGCCTCCCACACTTGCCTTAAGGTACTTGACATAAAGTTGGACCCCCTGTCGGTCAAAACTTCTTGGGGGAATCCCACCTCACAAAAGATTTTTATCAGTTCCCTGGCAATGACCTTCGCTGATATACTTCTCAAAGGAATGGCCCAGGGGTACCTAGTGGCCATATCCATAACCACTAAAACGTAGAGGAAGCCTCTCTGAGATTTTGTTACTGGGCCAATAATATCCATGGCTATTCTCCTCCCCGGTTGTTCTACTCTAGCAAGGGGTTTTAACGGTGCCTTAGGCGGTGGCCGGTCTGCCACCTTCTGACAGTTGGGGCAGGACTTGCAATACCTCTCCACCTCCCCATAAACTCCTGGCCAATAAAACCGGCCCAATATCTGAGTCAGGGTAGCTTGGGAGCCCTTATGCCCCCCCAAAGGGTGATCATGCGCGAGCCTTACTACTAGGGGACGGAAAGCTTGGGGGACTACTAGCTGTCTCCCCGCTTCAGAGTTCTCCCAATTGGGTACCCTGCGATATAGAATGTCCCCCTCTATCATGAACCCCGGGGCTTCCTGGCCCTCCCCTTGTCGGGCCCGTTCCCAGGCATATTCTAAAGTAGGGTCCGTGGCCTGCTCCCTATGAAACTGGGGAAACTGCTCGCTCAATTCTTTCGGGGCCACTGGCAGATAACTTTCTTTTCTTGCCTGCTCCAAGGCCTCCCGTCTGCCCCTCTGCTCCTTTTTTTTCAAAGCTTTCCCCTTTCTCTCTTTTCCCGGCTCCCCTAAAACCTCCCCTTGAAAAGGAAAAATACCTCCTATTCTCTCTTCCTCAACCTCAGGGTCTCGCCGAGCCTGAGAGCGGGTAGTGACCAACACTCTTTTTTTCACTAATACACTCGGTAAAGGGGGGCCAGTCCCTTCCCAAAATCATCTCCTGTGGCAGTCTGGGCAGAACGGCAATGGCTATCTCTATCTCCCCTGTGGGCCCCTTCACGTGAACCCTATGGAGGGTATAACGAGTACTGGCCCCATGTATACATTGAATAGCCACTGCTCCCTCATAGGTATCCTTACCTCCTGTCCTCCTTTTTCTTATTTGTTCCCATAACCTCCTAGAGATCATGAACTGGTCTGCCCCGGGGTCTAACATGGCTACAATTGGTAAACCCTCAACCTCCACCTTAGCAGTATACCGAGGCCTAAACCCTTGGGCAACCTGCGAGGTCCATCCCTCTCGACCTGGGCAATCCCTCCTGAAGTGCCCAGTCTTCCCACACTTATAACAGAGTTTTCCTTCATACGAGGGGGCCTTTTTTTCAGGGCCTGAGGGCACTACGGACTTTTTACCACCCCAGCCGTAATCGGGTTTCCCCCCCTGGGGATCTGTCTTCAAGAAGGAACTTTTGGAACCCCAGCCTCCCACAGGTCGGGGCTTACCCCCCTCCAGGTCGGATTCTCCCCAATGTTGGGCTTCCAAATAACACTCCAACCCGACTGTCACGGCCTCCACCGTCTTACAGCCCCTTTGGACCAATCCTGCCCTAATCTCCCTAGGAAGGCCCTGCAGGAACTGCTCCACTACTAATTCTTGAAGAATCTCTCCCGTGGTGTGGCGATCAGGTTCCAACCATTTTTTTACCAGGTCCATCAGTCTAGTGGCCAGCGCTTTAGGGGTTTCCCCCTTTTCCCATATAGTGGACCAAAACTTACGCCTATAAGCCTGGGTACTCAGTCCATACCGGTCTTTAATGGCCTCTCTCAACCTCCCATAGTTGGCAGCGTCCCCAGGAGCCAAGTCTCTAAAGGCTCCTAGAGCCTCCCCAGATAATGAAGGCACTAACCGCATGGCCCACTGCTCTTGTGGCCATCCTGCGGCCACTGCCACCCTCTCGAAGGCGGTCAGGAAATCATCTACATTATCCTGCTCAGACAACTTTCCCCAAGTAAGTGAGTTCAGGGATAAAGGTCCTACCGCACCGCTTCCTCCTGGCCCCTGTCCAGTTGCTCCGGCTCCACCGCCCCTGGGAGCCTCGATCCCTCGCTGAAAAAAGTCCTGGAGCATATTCAGCACCGGTTGTTGCTGCTCTCGTGCCGCCGTCAAGGAGTCTTCCACCATCTTCCCCATCAGTTCTTGCTGTTTCTGGAACTGCATCGTCATCCAAGCGAAGATCTCCTTGGGGTCCATCCTTGCTCCGGAACAGCGACTCCTGGTGGGGGGAAAAAACAGAGGACACCTCCAAGTGCGGTTTCACTACTTATGTTTCCCTTTCTACTAGAATCCCTTTATTTCCCCCAATCTAGGCCCCGCTTACCGGAACTCCAGACGGGTCTGCGCCTTTCTCAGCGTTGGCCCCTCCGTCGGGCTTTTCTGTCCTGCTGGTCTTGGCCTCCTCGAGCGACAGGTCCGCGAAGCGATCCCACTTCTGACACCAATTGTAAAGTGGATCCTCTTTCCTCAGCGGTTGCAGCTCTCCACAACCTGAAGAACACCTTCCAGTACTGCTCCTTTTTCCCTCAGAACAATGAAGCTTTTTACTGCCTAGGAGGGACTTCCCTCCTTCCCTCAGTTGTGGCACCAAAACACAGCACAGTTATAGTTCACCTTTCTCAAGCCGGTTAGTTTCCCAGTCCAGGCTTCCACAGCTGCTTCCTCTCCCTCCCTCCTGGGGGAAGAGTAGCAGCAAATAATTAAAAAAAAAAAAGAAAAAAATACCCTGTTCAGTGTAGCGGGTTTTTCCAAAACCCAGTTCACTTTTAGTCAAGCTTTACAAAACACAGCTCAGTCCAGCTAGGCTTTCAAAACACAGTTCAGTTCTAGCCAAGCTTCAAAAACATAGCTCAGTCCAGCTAGGCTTTCAAAAAAACACAGTTCAATTTTAGGCCCAAGCTTTCAAAACACAGCTCAGTTTAGCCAGGCTTTCAAAACACAGTTCAGTTCTAGCCAAGCTTGCAAAAACACAGCTCAGTTTAGTCAGGCTTTCAAAATACAGTTCAGTTCTAGCCAAGCTTCAAAAACATAGCTCAATTTAGCCAGGCTTTCAAAAAAACACAGTTCAGTTCTAGCCAAGCTTGCAAAAACACAGCTCAGTTTAGTCAGGCTTTCAAAATACAGTTCAGTTCTAGCCAAGCTTTCCAAAATACAGCTAAGTTTAGCCAGGCTTTCAAAAACACAGTAATGGCTTTGCGCGGGCTCAAAGCCTAGGGTCCCACCCTCTTGGTCAGTCATACTCCTACCTGACCTCCTCCCGCTTGACCCGGCTTGGCCCCGCTACTTCCTTGGCTTTCGCTGAGCCAGAGCTGAAAAGTCCATCGTAGGGTTACCATATGGCTCCAGAAAAAGGAGGACGGATTGAGCCAGCCGGGTTTTACTTCCATTGCTTTCAATGGAAGTAATTGAGCCAGCCGGGTTTTACTTCCATTGCTTTCAATGGAAAGCAATGGAAGTAAAACCCGGCTAGCTCAATCCGTCCTCCTTTTTCTGGAGCCATATGGTAACCCTAGATCGGCTCTTCCAGGGTGTTCTCCGATTCAGTCAACTCCATAGGGCAAGGCTCACTCTCTGTCTCTCTCTCCTCAGGAGCCCAATCCATATTCTCCTCACCCCGCCCTTCTCCCAGCTGCTCACCCTTTCTTTCATTAAAGCTCTTTGGTGGCTCTTCTTTCTCCACCCACCTGTTCCACCACCTCTTCCACCAGGTTGGAGAATCAGCCTTATTCCTTCCCCTGCGGCCCTCCTCTGGAGACTCCTGGGAATGCACATAGTTTCTCTTATCCCCGGTCTCCCTTGGGGCATGCTGGGAGTTGTAGTTCTTTATTTCTAGTTTTTTCCTGGGGAATGCCTGCCTATAACGGGGGTATTCTGGCCTATCCCAGGGTTCCTTTGGGGCCTGTCCTACATACTCTTTACAATACGCAGCAGAAAATAAAAACTATTTTTCAGACGCACGCAAAAAATGAAATTGCCACAAGAGCCACCCGGTAGCCGTGCGGTTAGTCCATTTTGGCGTGCTTTGGGAGCATATAGACGCTTACACGGCTTAGTAAAAGGGCCCCAAGGTTTTGGCTTTGGGTGCAACGTTTTTCCTTCATTTTCCCTGTAGGTGTGTTATACAACACCAAGGGAAGAGATTTATTTTTTATTTTTTTCCTTCTCATCTGGAAAGATATTTGTTAGATCATGGAAGTTTGTTAATCTTTCTAATTTCCTTGTTAATTTTTTTTTCTTTTTGTGTGTGTGTTTTCATTCTCTCTCCAAGATGTGGACTTGAGGTTTAATAGTGGTTTGTAATTGTATTAGTTTTTATTTCTGTTTGAGAGAGATATTGGTTTATTTAGCCTTTCTATTTTACATTTCTTGTGTAAATAATCTGGGGGAGCATGCATACATACATAACAATATATAACAAATCAGTTACCATATATTTTCTTTACTATGCCACTGCTGTGTATTATTGCAAACTTAATTTACTGCTTGCATTGTTTAGTATGTCAGTAATACAGTATTCTTGATGTCGCTCTTGTAAGCTACATTGAACCTGCATCCAGTGAGAAGATGTGGGATATAAATGCTTTAAATAAATAAATAGATAAATAAACAAATCAATTAATATGCCCTGAATGTCTTTTCCACATTATTAAACACAGTCCTACAATCGTCCATAATTATGGAACCACAACATTTCTACATTCCAGCCTGCAAACTATTTTCAGGGTGGCCACAGGTACGTGGCTACTGAGCCCTTAAGTCATGCTGAGAGCAAGGGTTTCTGGTTACAATTCCTACTCCAAATTAGGTGCAGGTGGCTACAGCCTGGTGGCTGGAGTGGCCTAGTGGTTAGAGCACTGATCTTGTAATATAGAGGTTGCCAGTTCAAATCCTGCTGCTGCTCCTTGTGATCTTGGCCAAGTCACTTAACCCTCCATTGCCTCAGGTGCAAACTTACAACCCTCCTGGAACCATGAATATAACTCACATTGAGCTACTACTGAAGAAGCTGTGAGCAAACTCAAATCAGTACAACAATATACATTTATGCCCCCTAGCATAAGCCCTTCTGTACCTGTGGTATTGTATTGCAATTGTAAAGAATCAAACATCCATCTAATGCTTTTAACATTGGTTTCCCTTTTCTGTTGAGCACTATATAGCATTGCTCAATGTGAAAAGATGGCTCAGCTGCTTGTAACATCTTTGTGGCCCCCACCAATGTGGTTTGGTTGTGGGTGAGGGTGTCTGGTGATCAAAGATCAAACCTCGTCTAGGCGCTACCAATAGATATGTCCAAGTTTCTACTTGGCAGCTCACTAGTGCTACACAACATACCTATTTACACAACTCTGTGCTGTGCAGCTGTATGGTAAGGGGGGGGGGGGGGGGGGGGTGAGAGGCTGGATGGCCATTTGTGTTCCTCACCACAAATGCCCACCCAGCCTCCCTCTTACCATACAGCCATGCAGTTTGGAAGGACACATTACCCATATATCCCAAAGTTTCTCTGTCACAGTTCACCTGTCATGCAATCCATATTGGTGCCTCCTCTCACATCAACCCCAGTATGTGATAATATGTAGTGCACAAAGAGACACACACTGTTATATGAAACATGTCCTCTGTATTAAAATAACCCCAACAATAACATTTTTGGTTTCCCCCCTCCCCCCCCCCAATGTCCTTTATGGCTGCCCACATTGTCCTCCCTGAAGGGCCGTACACACCAGGCTAATGAGCAGCACCAGGAGCAGCCTCACTGCCCTATGGTGCTGCTCATTAGCCTGCCACATTGCCCCCATCTCCTGCCTCATTGCTGACACCTCCTGCATCAACTGGGTTTGGGTGTTTACCAACTGGTGTTGCCCATACACCAGTTGCTGCAGGAGGTGCAATGCTGGGGTAGGGGATGGAGGTGGGGATGGAGCAGGGGATGGGGAGGGGGCTGCAGCTGGAGGTGAGGATTGAGCAAGGGATGGAGAGGAGCCTGCGGATGGGGGTGGGGATAGAGCAGGGGATGGAGAGGGGCCTGCGGATAGGGGTGGGGATTGAGCAGGGGATGGGGAGGGGCCTGTGGATGGGGTGGGGATGGGGTGGAGATGGCAGGGGGTGTGGGCTCCTCATCTTTGCCCTCAAGGGGAGGCATTTCTGGCGAGGCCTCCTCCTCTTCCTCCTCCTCTTCCTGGACCTCCTCCTCTTCCTCCTCTTCCTCTGGGCCCTCTTCCTCCGGCGCCTCCTGCGCCTCTTCCTCTTGGCCCTCCTCCTCCTGCCGCCGCTGGCGCCCTGTGTATGTAACAGGATTGTCTTAGAGATCAGCACATCCAACATAGCTTACATAAGTGCAGGAGCTGGCTGGCCTGAGGCAGGGGATGGGCTGTGAGATGCATGAGATGAGATGACAGGGAACCTTGGATGCTTGTCTGACTCAGAGTACACAGGAAGACCACAGTCATTGCTCAGCAGCATGTTTGCATAATGATTTGTGACTCTGCTTGGCTGACCATTTTGGGGTTTTTTTTTTTTTTTGGGGGGGGGGGGGGGAGCGCATTACTTTAATATGAGGCAATGACATCCAATAAGAGTAGGACCTGAGGCAGCAGTACCATGAAAGAGTATCCCACCCCAGAAAGGAGATACAGAAGTGAGGCATGTCATCTCATTCATCTCAGAAGAGGTGAGTTGGAAGTTGCAGCCACACTCACGGGAGGGTAGCGGCAACCTCAGGCCTTGATCTGGGACAGAGGTGTTATGACTTACTAGTTGCCTATTAGCCACTTGGAACCTGATATTGTACAGGACATATGCATTATGAAGTCATTTACAAATGAGTACAGGTGCCCTGTTTATAATACTTACGTTGATCTCTCATGCGCCGTCTGATGGCCTGGATCATCTCAGGGCTGTGCAGCCGGATGCGGCGGTACCTGCGGCAGAGGGACTCTGTCCCTCCTGATGCCAAATCTTCTGCAAGATATAAGTTTGTACACCAGGCGTCAGGGGATGGGCCTTCTTGCCTTCAGCACACAAATAATCATTTGTACATCAAATAGAAGACATTCTGAACAGTGCTTGGGGGGGGGGGGGCATAACATTGGTACAGATGATGTCATAGAGGTGGACGTGAGGACAGAGAAATGTTTGTGGCCAGTATTGTAGGGTTGTGGGAATGGTTTTGCTTTCTACTAGCCAGATTCTATTAATGAATGACCATGTACACATATTACTGATTTCCCTTGAATGCAGACTACAGTTTGTGCTTACACTGCTGAGGGAGCTCTTAGATATGTAGCTGCAGGAGGGAGGGGGGGGGAACACCTACCTCTCTAATAGGTCTCAGATTTCACCCCAGGTGCGGATGCAACGATTCCTGGGGGGCAGGTGGTGCCGGGGGAACAGAACACGCCTGTGCCTTAGGCACAGGGTCACTAAAAGGAGATTTTCTCCCACTGAGAAATTTGGCTCCCATCTGAGGCTCATTTTTCTCCGTGAAGAACCGTTGGAAAGCATGCATCGCGTCGCCTTATATGGCCGGCCATGCGTGATGGGCGGCCTTACGTGCACAGCTTCTGCATCCCATATATGGATAGGTGAGTACGTGCACATTTTGGCATGTATAATATCTCCAGCCATGGCCGCCCATCACACATGGCTGTCCACGGACTGTGTCACCATGCGTGAGGGGCCTACATGCTGCGTCTGGGACCTACGTGCGGAGTTTTCCTTATATGGCAGTTTTCCTTATATGGATCATAATCAAGGGTGCGAACTTCATATGTACACAATAAAATATATTTCCCATAGCTGCATATTCCACAAGTACAGTGCATGTAGTTGCGGACATCCAGGTACGGGGAAAATATAAGGACACTTGAGAAGTACAGTAATGGCTTTCTCACACAACTGCTGTATTTTTCGTATTCTTTGGCCTCCCCTGATTTAGCCAGTTTCAACCGCGATAATGGAATGTGTAATGCCGGCCTTTTTCCCTGTAAGTTGGCCGGCCCCTAGTTTGGCCAGCTTCGACCGTATTATCAAAACACACGATGGCTACCCACCTCGTTTCGAAAATACGATCGCCCTCCCGGCCTTAAGGGCACCTGCCTCTGAGATGGCCGGCCATCTATTTGGCCGGCGCCGTTCGATTATGCCCCTCTTTGTCTCATTAATCCATGCTTTTGAATATGCTCTGTAATTTTGTTCATAATAATAGTCTCTACCATTTTGCCCGGTACCGACATCAGACTCACCGGTCTATAATTTCCCGGATCTCCTCTGGAACCTTTTTTAAAAATTGGCATTACATTGGCCACCCTCCAATCTTCCGGTACCACGCTCGATTTTAAGGATAAATTACATATTTCTAACAATAGCTCCGCAAGCTCATTTTTCAGTTCTATCAGTACGCTGGGATGAATACCATCCGGTCCAGGAGATTTGCTACTCTTCAGTTTGTAGAACTGCCCCATTACATCCTCCAGGTTTACAGATAATTCATTAAGTTTCTCCGACTCAGCTTCGAATACCATTTCCGGCATCGGTATCCCACCCAAATCTTCCTCGGTGACGACCGAAGCAAAAAATTCATTTAATCTCTCCGCTACGGCTTTGTCTTCCCTGATCGCCCCTTTTACTCCTCGGTAATCTAGCGGTCCAACTGATTCTATTGCTGGCTTCCTGCTTTTAATATACCTAAAAAAATTTTACTATGTGTTTTAGCCTCCAACGCAATCTTTTTTTTTCAAAGTCCCTCTTAGGTTTCCTTATCAGCGCTTTGCATTTGACTTGACATTCCTTATGCCATTTCTTATTATTTTCAGTTGATTCCTTCTTCCATTTTCTGAAGGATTTTCTTTTAGCTCTAATAGCTTCCTTCATCTCACTATTTAACCATGCCGGCTGTCGTTTGGTCTTCCGTCCTCCTTTTTTAATATGCAGAATAATATGGGCTTCCAGGATGGTGTTTTTGAACAGCATCCATGCCTGATGTAAATTTTTGACCCCCGCAGTCGCTCCTCTAAGTTTTCTTTTGCTTTGAGTGTCACATGTATGATTATCTCCCAGTTGGTGAGATGTCATATGTGTGTGCCCGATGCAAAGAGCTCCTAGCTCTTAGAGAACGTGTCCATTCTGTTGAGGCTAGAGTAGCAGACTTGGTGGAGCTCAGGAAGACAGAGAGGTACATAGAGGAGACCTACAGGGATGTTGTAGAGAAGTCCCACCTCCAGTCTGGTAGCTCTTGTGCTACCTTGGAGGAGGGAGGTCTCCTAGAAGGAGAGCATCACCCTGGTGAAGTAGGAAGTACTCCTGTAGCCAGGACCTGCCCACCAGGGGATGTACTATCCTCTCGCACCGAGGATATGTCTCCAAGTGCTGCCCGGGAGGGAAAAGTTAGGAGAGCAGTTGTAGTTGGTGATTCGATCATTAGGCTTTTAGATAGCTAGGTGGCTGGTGGGCGTGAGGATCGCCTGGTGACTTGCCTGCCTGGTGCGATGGTGGCAGACCTCACGTGTCACCTAGATAGGATTTTAGATAGTGCTGGGGAGGAGTCCGCTGTCTTGGTACATGTGGGTAACAATGACATAGGAAAATGTCATAGAGAGGCTCTGGAAGCCAAATTGAGGCTCTTAGGTAGAAAGCTGAAATCCAGATCCTCTAGGGTAGCATTTTCTGAAATGCTACCTGTTCCACACACAGGGCCAAAGAGACAGGCAGAGCTCTGGAGTCTCAATGCGTGGATGAGATGATGGTGCAGGGAGGAGGGTTTTAGATTTGTTAGGAACTGGGCAACATTCTGGGGAAGGGGGAGCCTATTCCAAAAGGATGGGCTCTACCTTAACCAGGGTGGGACCAGGCTGCTGGCATCAACATTTAAAAAGGAGATAGAGCAGCTTTTAAACTAGAAACGGAGGGAAGGCTGACATTCGCTCAAAAGTTCATGGTTCGGGATAAGGTATCTTGCAGGGATACCTCACAAACAGGGAAGATAGGGTTTCTGGATAGTGAGGTTGCACAACAGACCGTGGTAGGCCAGGTGCCCTTAAATGCAACTAAAGATCAGACAAAGGATGGCAAATCAATAGTGTCAAGTACTAAGCATCATGCAAATAGGAACAACAAACATACTCTGAAATGTCTATATGCAAATGCTAGGAGTCTAAGAAATAAGATGGGAGAGTTGGAATATATTGCAGTTAATGAAAAATTGGATATAATAGGCATTACTGAGATCTGGTTGAATGAGGACAACCAGTGGGACACTGTCTTACTGGGGTACAAAGAGGCATATTTTCAAAGCACTTTGAGAGGCTAAGTTCCATAGGTTTCTATGGAACTTTGGGAGGCTAAGTGCTTTGAAAATGAGCCTCATTGTGTATCGTAGTGATAGGGTGGACTGGACTGGTGGAGGGGTAGTATTGTATATTAACGAGAGCCTTGACTCAGATAGATTACAAATTCAGCAGGACACAAATCACACCTTTGAATCATTGTGGGTTGAAATTCCATATATAAAAGGGAAAAGGACGGTGATAAGAGTGTACTACCGTCCGCCTCGCCAGGATGAGCAGGTAGACACAGAAATGATAAAAGAAATCAGAGACGCAAACAAAATGGGCAATGTGATAATAATGGTTGACTTCAATTATCCAAATATAGACTGGGTAAATTTAACATTGGGACACGCTAGAGAGGTACAATTCCTTGATGAAATCAAGGACAGCTTTATGGAGCAGCTGGTGCAGGAGCCGACGATAGAAGGAAAAATTCTAGACTTGGTCCTTAGTGGAGCGCATGATCTGGTGAGGGACGTTATGGTACTGGGGCTGCTTGATAACAGTGATCATAATATGATCAGTTTTGATATCAACCTTGAAGTATCTATACACAGGAAGTCAAATACGTTAGTGTTCAACTTTAAAAAAGGAGACTATGATAAAATGAGAAGAACGATTTAAAAAAAACTTAGTGGGGCAACTGAGAGGGTTAAAACTGTACAACAGGCATGGATGCTGTTCAAAAATACCATCCTGGAGGCCCAGGCTAAACATATTTCGCGAATTAGAAAAGAAAGACGGAAGTCCAAAAGACAGCCGGCGTGGTTGACAAGTGAGGTGAAGGAAGCTATTAGGGCTAAAAGAAACGCCTTCAGAAAATGGAAGAAGGAACTGTCTGAAAATAACAAGAAGCAACATAAGTAGTGTCAAAGCAAATGCAAGGCGCAGATAAAGAAGGCCAAGAGGGATTACGAAAAAAAGATAGCATTAGAGGCAAAAAACATAGCATATATTAAAAGCAGGAAGCTGGCAAAAGAATCGGTTGGGACGCTGGATGACCGAGGGGTAAAAGGGGTGATCAAGGAAGATAAAGACTTAGCAGAGAGATTAAATGAATTCTTTGCTTCGGTCTTCACCGAGGAAGATTTGGGTAGGATACCGGTGTCGAAAATGGTATTTCAAGCGGACGAGTCGGAGAAACTTACTGATTTCACGGTAAACCTGGAGGACGTAATGGGGCAGTTCAGCAAACTGAAGAGTAGCAAATCTCCTGGACCGGATGGTATTCATCTTAGAGTACTGATAGAACTGAAAAATGAGCTTGCGGAGCTACTGTTAGTGATATGCAATTTATCCTTAAAATCGAGCCTGGTACCAGAAGATTGGAGGGTGGCCAATGTAACACCGATTTTAAAAAAAGGTTCCAGGGGAGATCTGGGAAATTATAGACCAGTGAGTCTGACGTCGGTGCTGGGGAAAATGGTAGAGATTATTATCAAAAACATAATTACAGAGCACATCCAAGGACATGGATTACAGAGACCAAGTCAGCATGGGTGGGGAAATCTTGTCTGACCAATGTACTTCAATTCTTTGAAGGAGTAAACAAACATATGGACAAAGAGGAGCCAGTTGATATTGTGTATCTAGATTTTCAAAAGGTGTTTGACAAGGTACCTCATGAAAGGTTACAGAGGAAATTGGAGGGTCATGGGATAGGAGGAAATGTCCTATTGTGGATTAAAAACTGGTTGAAGGATAGGAAACAGAGAGTAGGGTTAAATGGGCAGTATTCACAATGGAGAAGGGTAGTTAGTGGGGTTCGTCAGGGGTCTGTGCTAGGACCGCTGCTTTTTAATATATTTATAAATGATTTAAAGATGGGAGTAACTAGCGAGATAATTAAATTTGCTTATGACACAAAGTTATTCAAAGTCGTTAACTCGCGACAGGATTGTGAAAAATTACAGAAGGACCTTACGAGACTGGGCGGCTAAATGGCAGATGACGTTTAATGTGAGCAAGTGCAAGGTGATGCATGTGGGAAAAAAGAACCCGAATTATAGCTACGTCATGCAAGGTTCCACGTTAGGGGTTACTGACCAAGAATGGGATCTGGGTGTCGTCGTCGATAATACACTGAAACCTTTTGCTCAGTGTGCTGCTGCGGCTAGGAAAGCGAATAGAATGTTGGATATTATTAGGAAAGGTATGGAAAACAGGTGTGAGGATGTTATAATGCCGTTGTATCGCTCTATGGTGCGACCGCACCTTGAGTACTGTGTTCAATTCTGGTCGCCGCATCTCAAGAAAGATATAGTGGAATTGGAAAAGGTGCAGCGAAGGGCGACTAAAATGATAGCGGGGATGGGACGACTTCCCTATGAAGAAAGATTAAGGAGGCTTGGGCTTTTCAGCTTGGAGAAGAGACGGCTGAGGGGAGACATGATAGAGGTATATAAAATAATGAGTGGAGTGGAACAGGTGGATGTGAAGCATCTGTTCACGCTTTCCAAAAATACTAGGAGTAGGGGGCATGCGATGAAACTACAGTGTAGTAAGTTTAAAACAAATCGTAGAAAATGTTTTTTCACCCAACGCATAATTAAACTCTGGAATTCGTTGCCGGAGAACGTGGTGAAGGCGGTTAGCTTAGCAGAGTTTAAAAAGGGGTTAGACAGTTTCCTAAAGGACAAGTCCATAAACCACTACTAAATGGACTTGGAAAAAATCCACAATTCCAGGAATAGCATGTATAGAATGCTTGTACGTTGGGAAGCATGTATAGAATGCTTGTACGTTGGGAAGCTTGCCAGGTGCCCTTGGCCTGGATTGGCCACTGTCGTGGACAGGATATTGGGCTTGATGGACCTTTGGTCTTTTCCCAATGTGGCATTACTTCTTTTCACCGTTCTTCTCATTTTATCATAGTCTCCTTTTTTAAAGCTAAGCGCTAACGTATTCGACTTCCTATGTATACTTACTTCAAAGCTAATATCAAATCTGATCATATTATGATCACCATTATCAAGCAGCCCCAGCACCATTACCTTCCGCACCAGATCATGCGCTCCACTAAGGACTAGGTCTAGAATTTTTCCTTCTCTCGTCGGTTCCTGTACCAGCTGCTCCATAAAGCTGTCCTTGATTTCATCAAGGAATTCTACCTCCCTAGCATGTCCCGATGTTACATTTTCCCAGTCAATATTGAGGTAATTGAAATCACCATTATGATTGTCAGTGCTTTTTTTGTAGAAAAAAAGGTGCCTGTACTTACTGAGGGCAGAGTCACCACATATGACTCCACCCACATTATAGCCATGCCCACATTAGCCACACCCCTTATACCAGCCATGGCACATATAAACAGACATCATTGAAAATATTATATTAGTAGTAGTATAGGAGAAAAAAATAACATGATTTTTGTTCATTATAAATAATTTCTGTAAGCTGTCACAGTTCCAGTATACCCAGTGCAAAATAAGACAGCAGATGTAAATTCTCAAATTGGACATATTCCAGACACTAAAATGAAAATAAAATGATTTTTTTCTACCTTTGTTGTCTGGTGACTTTCTTTTTTTGATCATGCTGGCCCAGTATCTGATTCTGCTGCTATCTGTCCTCTTAACTCCGTTTCCAGGGCTTCCTTTCCATTTATTTCTTTACTTTCCTCCTTTCTTCTTCATTTCTTGCTCTATATCCATAAGTAAAAGCTGGGTCCTCCGCAGACTTGACTGTCCAGTGGATCCAGCTTCTGCCTATTTTCTCCATCTATGTGCAGTTTTTCTCCTCTCTTCCTTTTCCCTCATCTCATCTCCTTCCTCTCTCTTCCCTCCCCTCCATCCATGCCCAGCATTTCTTCTCTCTCCTCCATCCACCCATGTCTAGCAACCCTCCTGTCTCCCTTGCCCTTCATCCACCCATGTCCAGCAATTCTTCCCTCTCCCTTCCCTCTCCGCCATCCACTCATGTCCAGCAACCCTCCTCTCCCCCTTCCTTCCCCTCCATCCACCCATGTCCAGCAACCCTCCTGTCTCCCCTGTCCTCCATCCACCCATGTCCAGCAATTCTTCCCTCTCCCTTCCCTCTCCTCCATCCACTCATGTCCAGCAACACTCCTCTCCCCCCTTCCCTCCCCTCCATCCACCCATGTCCAGCAACCCTCCTGTCTCCCCTGCCCTCCATCCACCCATGTCCAGCATTTCTTCTCTCTCCCTTCCCTCTCCTCCATCCACTCATGTCCAGCAACCCTCCTCTCCCCCCTGCCCTTCCCTCCATCCACCTATGTCCAGAAACCCCCTCCCCTTCATCCACCCATGTCCAGTGACCCTCCTGTCCTCCCTGCCCTTCCCTCCATTCACCTATGTACAGAAACCCCCTCCCCTCCATCCACCCATGTCCAATGACCCTCCTGTCCTCCCTGCCCTCCCCTGCCATCCACCTATGTCCAGAAACCCCCTCCCCTCCACTCACCCATGTCCCGTGACCCTCCTGTCCCCCCTGCCCTCCCCTGCCATCCACCTATGTCCAGAAACCCCCCTCCCGTGCCATTCACTCATGTCCAGCGACCCTCCTGTCCACCCTGTCCTCCACCCATGTCCAGCGACTCTCCTCGTTCCCCTGCTCCCCCTCCCTCCAGCCATCTGAGCCCCCCTCCCGTCTGAGCCCCCCCTCCCCGACCTAGTCCCCACCTGCCGCCAGACAACCCTCTTCTGCCACCCGACCCGGCCGGCACCTGATTCAGCATTAAAAAAAAACTACGAAGCGGCGGAGCGGTGCCTCGCGTCTGAGTAAAAGAAGAAAAATCGCTTCGTCGGCCGGCCTTCCCTCACTGTGTCCCGCCCTCTGATGTAACTTCTGCAAGGGTGGGACACAGTGAAGGAAGGCCGGCCGACGAAGCGATTTTTCTTCTTTGACTCAGACGCGAGGCACCGCACCGCCGCTTGTAGATTTTTTTAAAATGCTGGGTCAGGTGCCGGCCGGGTCGGGTGGCAGAAGAGTGGTCTGGCGGTGCAGAGAGACTCCAGGCTAGCTCAGGGGAGGGAAGGAGGGAGGAGAGCGGGCTCCAGCACAACGTCGGAGAGCCAGCTCCAGCACAACTTCCGACCTAAAAAAAAAGGTGCCAGTACGCCGTACCGTCACGTACTGGCACAAAAAAAGCACTGATTATTGTGTTCACCCAGTTTGTTTGCGTTCCTAATTTCCTTTAACGTTTCTGGAACACAAAGGATTTTAAAGTCTTCCTCCGTTAAACACTGAAACAAATAATGAAGACCATGAGCGTCCCACTGGAGAAAGGTATTACCATATAATCAGTTATGCTTGAAACAGAGTTTTATTAATCAATATTTATATTCAAATTCCTCTTTTAATCTTACTCTATACCTTAATGTCCACATACACTCTCACCATGCATGCCCTCAATCAACCTAACACATTCCTCTCATGAAAACTCACTAATACATTTCAGTCTAACTACTCACTAAATACCCAGATCAGCTACCATAATAACCGTTCATGTTGATCATACAAAATTTAAACCTTGGCGAATAGTCCCATTCCAAAATGTTCCGTCAACATAGTCTGCTGTACTTGTGTCCAACTCATGCAATCACTTTAATCTTGTTTGAAGATGTCACATTTCACAACTCCTTATGGATCCATGAATACTTAAACGAGTAACATATTCACATCTTTGAATTTTCAATTACTTGTTTCAATCCACATCCACTCGAACAACATACCCCAGACTCAACATTCTGCGTTTCGCTATAACAGCGTCATCAGGAGTCGGGTCCTACAAGAACCAACATACATAGTGATTCTTTGTAATTCTCTCAATAACTATACATATCTCCTCCTATAAATCCATCTCACTGGTACTCACATTTAGAAGATATAAACACCTCTTGGATGCAGGATAGGTAAGGTATTCCATCTTCCACACACTCACGCGCTCAGCACAAAATGCCAGCACATGCGCAATGGAGCCTGGTATACTCCTCCTATTAATACTGCCCAAACTCCTCCTACCTTCACACATACAGCCACTCAACCTCTTTGTTTAGACTCAATGGTTCGACAGTGTTCCACATGAATATTGTTCTTTGCTCTCGTCGAAGCAATTGTCGTGAAACATTCCCCCCCTCGGCTCATGCTATGTAGCTTCATTAGCACCACAAATCATAACTCCGAACAGAGCACAACCTACGAATACGTAGAAATTGGCCTGTTGGTATGCTATTCTTTAAACGTATTTCTACGTATTCGTAGGTTGTGCTCTGTTCGAAGCACATATCAAGAACAGGCAGAGTGCATGATGCAGCGCTTTAGACAGAGGGGATATCCATCTAGAGTGATATATAAGGCAGCCAAGCGGGCATTTAATGCCCTGCAGGAATGGTTGTCCAGTTCTAATAAACAACAGCAGCCCCGTAGGCTTACCTGCATTTTACCTTATACTAGGGTTACCATATGGCTCCAGAAAAAGGAGGACGGATTGAGCCAGCCGGGTTTTACTTCCATTGCTTTCAATGGAAAGCAATTGCTTTCAGTGGAAGTAATTGAGCCAGCCAGGTTTTACTTCCATTGCTTAAAGCAATGGAAGTAAAACCCGGCTGGCTCAATCCGTCCTCCTTTTTCTGGAGCCATATGGTAACCCTACCTTATACTAGCAATGGCATGGCAGTGGAAAACATCATTTAAAAAATGTGGCCAATGGTCACAGTTCATGAGGAGTTTCAGCAGATTCCCAGGTTTACCTACACACGAGGGCGCAACATGGGAGAACTTTTATCCCACTATAAAACAATGCAGTTGGAGCCGATAGATGATGCAGTCCCAGGACACACCACTTGTGGGGAGGGGGGGGTGTATGTTGTAAGCACGCATTGCAAGTTACACAAGTGGTGATACCCCATTCAGATGGGCGTATATTTAAGTTATGGGCACATACAGATTGTAACACCAGTCAGTGCGTTTATGGGATATGTTGTCCGTGTGCACTCTGGTATGTAGGTCACACTATTAGAAAAGTGAAGAGCAGGATTGCCCAACATTTAAGTAATATTCGGTTGGGCAAGCAAGAGACGCCATTAGTAGCGCATTGGGTTAAGGAGGGACATGCATTGGAAGAGTTACGATTTGTGGTGCTAATGAAGCTACATAGCATGAGCCGAGGGGGGAATGTTTCACAACAATTGCTTCGATGAGAACAAAGAACAATATTCATATGGAACACTGTCGAACCATTGGGTCTAAACAAAGAGGTTGAGTGGCTGTATGTGTGAAGGTAGGAGGAGTTTGGGCAATATTAATAGGAGGAGTATATCAGACTCCACTGCGCATGTGCTGGCATTTTGTGCTGAGCACGTGAGTGTGTGGAAGGTGGAATACCTTACCTATCCTGCATCCAAGAGGTGGTTATATCTTCTAAATGTGAGTACCGGTGAGATGGATTTATATGAGGAGATATGTATAGTTATTGAGAGAATTACAAAGAATCAGTATGTATGTTGGTTCTTGTAGGACCCGACTCCTGATGACGCTGTTATAGCGAAACGCAGACTGTGTTGAGTCTGGGGTATGTTGTTCGAGTGGATGTGGATTGAAACAAGTAACGGAAAACTCAAAGATGTGAATATGTTACTCGTTTAAGTATTCATGGATCCATAAGGAGTTGTGAAATGTGACATCTTCAAACAAGATTAAAGTGATTGCATGAGTTGGACACAAGTACAGCAGACTATCAAGTGACTGTTGACAGAACATTTTGGAATGGGACTATTCGCCAAGGTTTAAATTTTGTATGATCAACATGAACGATTATTATGGTAGCTGATCTGGGTATTTAGCGAGTAGTTAGATTGAAATGTATTAGTGAGTTTTCATGAGAGGAATGTGTTAGGTTGATTGAGGGCATGCATAGTGAGAGTGTATGTGGACATTAAGGTATAGAGTAAGATTAAAAGAGGAATTTGAATATAAATATTGATTAATAAAACTCTGTTTCAAGCATAACTGATTATATGGTAATATTTACAATATATAAGGAGCAGTTATTACACGATTTGTTTTAGCCCAGTAGTGTTCGATTGTTAAAACTGGAGAAAGGTAGGCGAATCCAATCCTAGTAGAAAAGCTCCATTGTTGCATATAAGGAGCAAGGGTGTACTCTTAGCATCCATTTCTGGGTTAGATGCAGGGGCTTATACAACCAAAGGTGATTGACCAGGGAGGAGGGACAAGGAGTCACTGCATGAACATAAGCACTGGAAAGTTCCCGGTCAAATAAAGCCAGTTCCAGTGAAGTGCTGGAAAACAGAGAGGTGGTGAAATACCAGTCATTGATGTGCCTCATGCTACATCTGACAGTCAAGTAATGGAGACTCAACAATTCCAAACTGTCCCTGTCCCATGAGGAGGGAATATGAGACACAGACATCCTGGCCCGCTTACCCAGCCAGAGATAGGACTGAAGGAGTCTGTTAAGCAAACGTTCATCAGAAAGTCGCAGAAAGAAGGGTAACATTTGAAAAATGTAAAGCCATTTAGGCACTATCTCTGAGATTCTATATATTGTGCTGAGATTTCCGCATGGAAATCAAAGCATATTCTATAACAATGCACATAACTTAATTAGTTAACAAGCTAATCAGTGCTAATTGGATGTTAAGTAATTATCGGCACTACGCCTAAATTCTATGTCGCATATTTGAAAAGTGGGCATGGTTATGGGCGTGGAATGGGAAGGTCATGGGTGTTTCTGAAATCTATGTGCATTGTTATAGAATACACCTGCTCCACACCTAATTTAGGTGACAGGAATTATACCAGGTTTAAACTGGCGTAAATGACCATAAGTAAATGTAGCTGCATGGACGGGCGCTCAGCGTATCCTGTATACCGGGTAGAAATGTAAGCCTATTCTATAAAATGTAGGTGTAATTTAGAGAATACACTTAGGTGTATTTTTTTCCATGCTGAATTTTCAGACATCTATATAGAATCTAGCCCTATAATCATATTATACAAATGAATTTGCCCTATCAAAGACAAAGGATAAGCCCACCACACTGTCAAGTGATGATTAATATATGTAAATAGAGGGTCTACATTTAATCTATACAACCTAGTTAAATCATGAGGAAGGATCACCCCTAGATATCTAATAGATTGATCTGCCCACTGAAGCAGGAAGGGACCCACCCCAGAGGTATGGACCGCTAAAAAAGAGGGCAGAGCCATGGATTTGTTAAAATTCAGGGTAAAGCCTGAAAGGAGTCCAAACTCTTTTATCAACTCCTGGGCCACCAGGATCTTGAGAGCATGAGCTCGAACCATCTTCCCTGTAACCCCCTCCTCCCCCTGCAATGAGCACAACAAAGACTCCAGAGTGAGAAGAAACAGAAGAGGAGAGAGAGGACAATCCTGCCTCATACCCTGTTCAACAGAGAACGAATCCATGCCGATACCATTCACCAACGAGGATGCCTACATGAGCCAGTGTATAGTACATACATGTCCAGCTAACCTGGTCGAAGGCCTTCCCCGCATCCAGACTGGCAAGTATGAGAAGAATACCTCGACATTGGCTATAGGACAGTGCCAAGAGTGTTTTATGGACGTTCACAACAGACCGTTTCCCTCTAGCAAACCCAACCTGGTCAACAGAAACCACAGCTGCAAGGTGCTGAGAGAGGTGGTCAGCCAGGATCTGGGAAAATACTTTAAGGTCCACATTAATGTGGAAAATAGGACGGTATGAGTCTGGAGAGTCTCCGGGTTTGTCTGGTTTCAGCAATAAGGTCACCACCATTTCATTTGCATAATGAGGTAGCATCTCATGAGTTACAGCTTCATTATAATAAACTAAAAGTGGTCCACATAACTGAACACCCAACATCTTATAAAATTCACCCAAAAAGCCATCAGGACCTGGGGATTTATACAGTTGGGTAAGTTTAATCGCTCACTGTGCTTCTGAGGAAAATTTTTGGAAAACCTGAATTTTGTAAATACTACATAAATTGGTCTGTAGAAAAATCCACCCCTTTTGAAAATAATCCCACAAAATGCCAGTTATCTTCTTAATTCAAGAATGAGGAACCCCATCCCGGGACTTCATGACCACAGTACGCAGTTACTTCTGTCATATCTTAGTGACTTCTACTAAACGTTTCCCAGGTTTGTTGCCAACTGATGAAATTCATATTTTCAAAAGAGCAGGGACCTCTGAGTTCACTTGTGCAAGAAAGAGTTTAAAGCTACTTGCATCACCAAAAAACATTCCTTATTGGCCAGAGTAGGTGTATGGATATAGGTCCCTTTAGCCTTTCACATAGCCCAGTGGTTCCCAAACCTGATCCTAGAGGCACCCCAGCCAGTTAGGTTTTTGGGATATCCACAGTGAATATTCATGAGAGATATTTGAATGCACTACCTCCACTGCATGCAAATCTCTCTCATGAATATTCATTGTGGATATCCCAAAAGCCTAACAGGCTGGGGTGCTTCCAGGGCCAGGTTTGGATCCACTGGTATGGTCCGTTAGCAGTTAGCTTAGCGGGGTTTAAAAAAAGGTTTGGCTAGGTTCCTAAAAGAAAAGTCCAGAAGCCATAATTAAAATGGACTTGGGAATATCCACTGCTTATTTCTGGGATAAGCAACATAAAATGTATTGTTTTGGGATCTTGTCAGGTACTTGTGACCTGGATTGGCTACTGTTGGAATCAGGATACTGGGCTTGATGGACCTTCGGTCTGTCCCAGTATGGCAACACTTCTGTATGTACTTATGTAAATTCTTGTCACGTGTATTAAACCAATTATAAAATTCAAGCAGTCTTGTATTATCACATCTCCATAGCAAAAATACATTATCTATATATCTTTTATTTAAAAAAAAACTACTTCAGCTTTATACAGATGATCTTTTAAAAAATGTTTTTCACGTTGGCAATATAGAGATAAGCTAAATATTGGGCCATCACTGAGCCTGTGGCTGTGCCTCTTGTCTACTGATAGAACTCGTTCTGGAAAGAGATGTAGTTACAGGTGAGAGCAATTGTAGCAGGCGTAATGATAAGTAAATTTGGAATGCAAAGAAGAACTTTTCTATCTTTTAGTGTATCTTCAATGATCATTAAAGCTTCTAACTGTACTATATTAGTGTATAATGCATCTATTTCAAGGGTCACAATTATGATGCTACTTAGATCTCCATCAAACTCTTCCAAAAATGTGGTGATATGTGCTGAGTCCCTGATGTATGATTCAATGAGAGGTACATAAGGAAGGAGGAAGTAATCCACAAATAGGGACAGTGGTTTTAGAATGGATCTGTTTCCTGAAACGATAGGCCATCCTGGGGGATTTGTTAAAGATTTATGTATTTTTGGCAAAATATAAAAGGTAGGAATAACTGGATGAGGAGTCAAAAGAAAATCCTTCTCTCTAGATGCAAGATATCCTACATTGTGTGCAAAGAGCATGACTTTTTTGATCTTCTTCTGCAAAGATGGTGTGGGATCTTCTTTCATAAGTACATACATAAGTATTTAAGTATTGCCATACTGGGACAGACCAAGGGTCCATCAAGCCCAGCATCCTGTTTCCAATAGTGGTCAATCCAGATCACAAATGCCTAGCAAGATCTCAAAAAAGTACAATACATTTTATGCTGCTTATCCCAAAAATAAGCAGTGGATATTCCCAAGTCCATTTTAATAATGGCTTATGGACTTTTCTTTCAGGAATCTATCCAAAACCTTTTAAAACCCCGCTAAGCTAACTGCTTTTACCACATTCTCTGGCAACGAATTCCAGAGTTTAATTACATGTTGAGTGAAGAAATATTTTCTCAGATTTATTTTAAATTTACTACTTTGTAGCTTCATTGCGTGCCCCCTAGTATTTTTGGAAAGATTCAACAAGTGATATACATCTACCTGTTCTACTACACTCAGTATTTTATATACCTCTATCATATCTTCCCTCAGCCATCTTTTCTCCAAGCTGAAGAGCCCAAGCCGTTTCAGGTTTCCTCATTCATTATGATTCGCACCAGATTTCATATTTGGACATTTTAATTACTAAGACAGACTACCTCTTTGTAATTAACGTTTACAAGAAACCAACTGATAAGAATACTTATCTTCATTTTCAAAGTTTACATAATCGTAGTCTGAAATTAACCTCCCATATTCCCAATTATTACATCTACAATGCCCTTCCACTGCTTTTGAGGATTTCAAAGCACAAGCACAAGCTATGTCCCAACAATTCAAGAAAAAAGAATATCCAAATAACTGCATATGGAGATGCCTTGAAAAAGCCAGAACTGAAGTTAGAGACTCATTGTTAATACCAAAGGAGAACAAGAGCAAACCTGACATTGTGTGTACCCTTAGATTCTCCCATTTGTCAAACCAGTTCCGCACAGCGCTTATTAGAAACTAGATATCTTGGAGATACATCCATGTTTAAAGGCAAGAAATCCATTATTATGTATTAAAGGAATACAAATTTAAAGGAGAAAGTTATACCCTCAGCTTTGCCAGAGGTAACACAAAGAGAAATGAATTACACTGGACATTCTGTTTGTGGGAAGTGCTCAGTATGCAGACATGGTCTAACTTTAAATAACTACATAAGTACATAAGTAATGCCACACTGGGAAAAGACCAAGGGTCCATCGAGCCCAGCATCCTGTCCACGACAGCGGCCAATCCAGGCCAAGGGCACCTGGCAAGCTTCCCAAACGTACAAACATTCTATACATGTTATTCCTAGAATTGTGGATTTTTCCCAAGTCCATTTAGTAGCAGTTTATGGACTTGTCATTTAGGAAACCATCTAACCCCCTTTAAAAATCTGCTACGCTAACCGCCTTCACCACGTTCTCCAGCAACGAATTACAGAGTTTAATTACGCGTTGGGTGAAGAAACATTTAAATTTACTACAATGTAGTTTCATCGCATGCCCCCAAGTCCTAGTATTTTTAAAAAGCGTGAACAGGCACTTCACATCCACCTGTTCCACTCCACTCATTATTTTATATACCTCTATCATGTCTCTCCTCAGCCATCTCTTCTCCAAGCTGAAAATCCCTAGCCTCCTTAGTCTTTCTTCATAGGGAAGTCGTCCCATCCCCGCTATCATTTTAGTCGCCCTTCGCTGCACCTTTTCCAATTCCATTATATCTTTCTTGAGATGCGGCGACCAGAATTGAACACAATACTCAAGGTGCGGTCGCACCATGGAGCGATATAATGGCATTATAACATCCTCACACCTGTTTTCCATACCTTTCCTAATAATACCCAACATTCTATTTGCTTTCTGAGCCGCAGCAGCACACTGAGCAGAAGGTTTCAGTGTATTATCGATGACGACACCCAGATCCCTTTCTTGGTCCGTAACTCCTAATGTGGAACCTTGCATGATGTAGCTATAATTCGGGTTCTTTTTTCCCCACATGCATCACCTTGCACTTGCTCACATTAAACGTCATCTGCCATCTAGCCGCCCAGTCTCCCAGTCTCGTAAGGTCCTTCTGTAATTTTTCACAATCCTGTCACGAGTTAACGACTTTGAATAACTTTGTGTCATCAGCAAATTTAATTACCTCACTAGTTACTCCCATCTCTAAATCATTTATAAATATATTAAAAGCAGTGATCCTAGCACAGACCCCTGAGGAACCCCACTAACTACCCTTCTCCATTGTGAATACTGCCCATTTAACCCCACTCTCTGTTTCCTATCCTTCAACCAGTTTTTAATCCACAATAGGACTTTTCCTCCTATCCCATGACCCTCCAATTTCCTCTGTAGCCTTTCATGAGGTACCTTGTCAAATGCCTTTTGAAAATCCAGATATACAATATCAACTGGCTCTCCTTTGTCCACATGTTTGTTTACTCCTTCAAAGAACTGAAGTAAATTGGTCAGGCAAGGTTTCCCCACACAAAAGCCGTGCTGACTCGGTCTCAGTAATCCATGTCTTTGGATGTGCTCTGTAATTTTGTTTTTAATAATAGCCTCTACCATTATCACCGGCACCGACGTCAGACTCACTGGTCTATAATTTCCCGGATCTCCCCTGGAACCTTTTTTAAAAATGGGCGTTACACTGGCCACCCTCCAATCTTCTGGTACCACGCTCGATTTTAAGGATAAATTGCATATCACTAGCAGTAGCTCCGCAAGCTCATTTTCCAGCTCTATCAGTACTCTAGGATGAATACCATCCGGTCCAGGAGATTTGCTACTCTTCAGTTTGCTGAACTGCCCCATTATGTCCTCCAGGTTTACTGTGAAGTCAGTAAGTTTCTCCGACTCGTCCGCTTGAAATATCATTTCCGACACTGGTATCCCACCCAAATCTTCCTCGGTGAAGACCGAAACAAAGAATTCATTCAATCTCTCCGCTACGTCTTTATCTTCCCTGATCACCCCTTTTACCCCTTGGTCATCCGGCGGCCCAACCGATTCTTTTGCTGGCTTCCTGCTTTTAATATACCGAAAAAAATTTTACTATGTTTTTTTGGCTCTAATGCTATCTTTTTTTTGGTGATCTCTCTTGTCTTTCTTTATCTGCGCCTTGCATTTGCTTTGACACTCCTTATGATTCTTCATGTTATTTTCAGACGGTTCCTTCTTCCATTTTCTGAAGGCATTTCTTTTAGCCCTAATAGCTTCCTTCACCTCACTTTTCAACCAGGCCAGCTGTCTTTTGGAGTTCCGTCTAGATAAATTTGTACATTCCACTAATAATCATGTATACTATCTAAAGCATTCAACCAACTGCACTTCCACTTCAGTGGTACACATCATAATCTGTCCATGTAAATTATTGTACATAGGAAAGACTAAGATAATGGCAAAGACGAGACTGATAGAACACTAGAGCTGTGTTAGTAGAAATATTCAGTCAGCACATATTGTGTCACACTGGTACAAGGCCAACCATATCATAGATGAGATTACATTTTTTGTAATTAAACAGGTTCAGCCAACATGGATGGAGGTGATATTGAGAATTAATACAGTAGAACCTAATGGATTAAACACGGAATTAGACCTAGAGCCTTTTTTGCAAGATATGTAATGTGCCTTATAAAAACTACTTCTTACTTGATGGATGTGCAAGGCTAGGATTTAGTGAATATAGGATTGTGTTATATTTTAGGGCCCTGGTTACTAAAGTGCACCAGTGTTTTAGCGCATGCTAAATGCTAGAAACACCCATATATTCCTATGGGTGTCTCTAGCATTTAGCATGCACTAATGGTTAGCATGTGCTAAAAACACTAGCATGCCTCTAGCACAGCTTAGTAAACAGGGCCCTTAGGGCTCCTTTTACTAAGGTGCACTGAAAAGTGGCCTGCGCTGGTGTAGACGCGTGTATTGGATGCATGCAGGTCCATTTTTCAGCGGACCTTCAAAAAAGGCCTTTTTTTAAAGCCAAAAATGGACGTGCGGCAAATTAAAAAGTGGCGTGCATCTATTTTGGGCCTGAGACCTTACCACCACCAATTGACCTAGCTGTAAAGTCTCACGCGTTAACCGGGCAGTAATTGTCAGTGCACGTACAATGCTGATTACTGCCTTCTATGGTGTTCTTCTGCAGTAAGTCCAAATCATAAAGGGGCATGTTAAGGGCGAGATTTGGGTGCCATAATGGAACAAAACAAAACTGTCCAGGACTAAAACTAAGACATTTTGAGCTAGACCTGTTTTTAGAACGAATAAGGCACAAAAATGTGCCCTAAATGATCAGATGACCACTGGAGAGAATCAGGGGTGATCCCCCAATACCCTCCCAGTAGTCACTGACCTCCTCCTACCCCCACCCCCAAAATGTGAATAAAAATATGACTTACCTGCCTCCATGACAGCCTCAGATGTTAAAGTCAGGTCTATTACAGCAGCATGCAGATCTCTGGAGTAGTGTAGTGGTCAGTGCATACACTATGGAGCAGGGGACTCAGGTCCCTATCTCCCTCTATCCGTCACACTTGTGGATGAAACTGTGACCTTCCCAAAGTCACCAAAACTCTACTGTAGCCACATACAGGTGCCCCCTTCACCCATAAGGGGTATTGTAGTGATGTACAGTGGGGGATAGTGAGGTTTGGATGGGTTTTGGAGGGATCAGGGGACATAAGGGAGCAAAGGTGAGATTTGTACCTGGAAGCATTTTTATGAAGTGCCCTCTGGAATGCCCCATTGCTCTCCTGGGATGCATGGGGGACCAGTCTACTAAAAATGCTGGATCCTCCTGCTTCCCAATGGCATGAATCTCTACGATGTGCACTTATTATTATTATTTTTTATGGACCATAAAACAAAATCTTATTCAAAACAGTATTTAAAAAAAAAGACGTTTTTCTGTTAAAATGACCTCCTTTCCTATTCAAATTTTGGACTTTTTTTGCAAAACATTCAAAGTCAGGCTTAGACATCATATCGAAAATGACCCTCCACATGTATTTACACATTTTGGTTGAGTGTATACATGTATGATATTTGCATAATTTCATATTTATTTATTGTATACTGTTTACTAACATATGTATTTATGTAGGTTTATCAATTGTTTATGATGTACATCCATTATGAATCTGAAAGAAATGTTGACATTGACATTTGTTATAATGAGAATTTCAACTGTATATTAATAATGGTCATTATGCGTCATTTTATTTGTATGGTTATATTAGGTCATATTTGGTCCATCCTTCTTCTTAGCTACCTTCTCTTTTTCTAGCAATATATTGCTGACAATAGAAGTGCAATTATTCCTTTAATTTACACCTCCTTTTATTCTCAGAAGCACAAGTGTTAACTCTATATGAATTAACATCACTGTGGGGCCCTTTTACTAAGCCACATAAGCGTCTACGCATGCCCAACTTACACTAAAATGCAGTTACCTCCCAGTTACCACGTGGCTCTTGTGGTAATTTCATTTTGGCGCATGTCCGATACGCGTGGCTGAAAAATAATTTTTCTTTTTGGATGTATGTATCAGGCGTACGCCAAGTGGCATTTGACGCACGTAAGTCATTACCGCCCGGTTACCATGTGACACTTTACCGCTAGATCAATGGCTGGTGGTAAGGTTGCAGACCCAAAATGGACATGCAGCAATTTTGATTTTGCTGCACACCCTTTTTTGGCAAAAATAAAATAAAGGCTTTTTTACAGGCACACTGAAAAATTGATCGGCGTGCGCCCAAAACCCATGCCTACACTACCACAAGCCATTTTTCAGTGCACCTTAGTAAAAGAACCCCTGTGTGATAAATGTGGTATATCATATGATATAGTTGGTTAGGCCCTGATATTCAACACCAAACCAGTCATGTTTAGTGGTTAAAATAGACCGCATAAATAACAGGCCTATCTTGGACCTCTAAAAAGTTAACCACTTAGGGCTGAATATTGGCATAATTGGTTAAGAGGGTCTTTTACTAAAGCTTAGGTTGAGTTATCTGCAGCAGAGCCCATTTTATTCCTATGGGCCCTGCTGAAGATAAGTCAAGCTAAATTTTAGTAAAACACCCCCTAACGTTGCAGTGGTTTAAAAAACCCTGGATATTCAAGGCCGGACACCGGAAACGGCCAGACATTGAATATCCAGGTTTAACACTGGTGGCAGACAGCAAAAGTGCTGCCTTCCACCAGCTGAATATAGGACCCTCAGAGCCAAAGTTCTATAGTGCATAACTGGGTGTCTCAGGCAGCTATGTGCTGAGCATATTGAATACTGTTAGTTATGTACGCAACTGACAGTATTTAGATGTGAGCATTTACACTAGTCTTTGACAAGATATAAATTCTCATGCCTAAAGTTAGGCACTCAAACGCTAGTATTCTATAATGGCTTCAGTGACCAACTTTGTCTTTATAGGATACTTGCTTAGTGTATATAAATACTTTCCTTTAACATTACTGTTTGTCTATTGTTATCTGAAATCCTCAATCACATTCAAATGCAATCACTCATATCAAACACATTCAACTATATAAATCACATTATTACTTATACAAATGATACATCAACCCTGAATGGTTATACCACACATAATTCTTGATTTAAATAATTATATATCTCTTAAACCATTCTGCAACACTGTTATTTTTGCTGGTATTTTATAATATATGTGTTGTTGTTCTGTTGGTTGTAGTTATATTTATATATTTAATGTATATTTGCATGCATTCTTATATGATGTATATTATTATATTATATTATTTTACATGTCTGCTGTATATATATTTTTTAATTTTTTAATTTTTAAACTAAAAGTGACTCTCCATGTTTATAATTCATGTCTATGGTTTACATGTACATTATAGTTCATATCGATGTTTTATATATTTTAGATACACATATATATTTTTTATGAAATTTTCATGTTTTATAATTTGACGTGTTTTATCATTTGTTTATTGTTCATTATAGCCCCTCATGCAGCCCTATTGTTGGGCGAAACACGGCCTGTGTCGGGCATTTGTCTTATACACGGTATCTTCAATAAAGTTTTCTGGATATTATACTGATCTGCTAGTTTGTTTTCCACGTTGGATTTTGCAGATCGGTTGCCTTGTTGTTTTTTGGAACACTGTTATTGGTAGGAACGCGTTACTTTTCCACACCAAACATTATCACGTCTTTAGAGCATGTTAATGGTTCACCCAAGTGCTTCAACAGTCCCACATCATGCTTATATCTCTTCTCATATGGGTTCTTGCTATTATCCCCAAAAAGGTTTATATAGTGTTTGAAGCACTTCTGACTCAAACTGATCCATATAGCTTCATCCTCCACAACAAACTCTAATATGGAATGTTCTTCAATTATGTGGCCATAATCATCACGGGATACATGCTCTGTATTCTTTTATACAAAAATTTTCTTCGTAAGGCACTACACTGTGTCCTTACAATGAATCACAGTGTTGCAGAATGGTTTAACAGATATATAATTATTTAAATCTCAAGAATTATGTGTGGTACAACCATTCAGGGTTGATGTATCATTGTATAAGTAATAATGTGATTTTATATAGTTGAATGTGTTTGATATGAGTGATTGCGTTTGAATGTGATCGAGGATTTCAGATAACAATAGACAAACAGTAATGTTAAAGGAAAGTATTTAATAAAGATTTGTAATATTTTGCAACCGTTGTTGATAATTTTGTATAGATAGATAGATAGATAGATAGCTATATATAGACATATAGATATATAGATATAGTGTCCACTCATATTAGCTCTGGGCCCAGCTAAAATGTCAGGTCTGGCTGCACCACTGCTGCAAGGGCTTGGGTTCGGCCTTATATTCTGGTCCTAAGGTTTGTGACAAATAAATGCTGGTATTTCTGCTATGTTTCATTTAGGAGGGGTACTCATCAGGGATGTCCCCTCTCACCCTTGCTATTTGCTTTGTCCATGGAGCCCTTGGCAGTGGTGATATGGGCCAATCCTGATATTCTTGGGGTTCAAATGTGTGATAGGGACTTTAAGCCCTGTTAGATGATGTCTTGCTGTCCCTTACCCTCCCTGTAACCTCCTTTCCCAATGTAATTCATGAACTGCAGGCTTGGACCAGTGTCTGTCTTTAAAGTTAACATGTCTAAGTCTGGAGCCTTCAATCTCACCATGGATGAGGCAGTGGTTGTTTGCTTAAGTGAGTCCCTTCCTTTTAAATGGGCAATGGGACATCTCAGATATTTGGGAGTTAATTTAATGGTCTCCTTTGGAGACTTATTTCAAGCTAACTATTCTCATCTCTTCCTATAATTCCAGGTAGACTTGGCCCATTTAGCCTTGTTACCCTTTTCATTGTTCACTAAGATTTCTGGGAAAAAATGAACACCTTGTTGTGGACGTTGTATCTGTTTCAGGTCTTGCCTCTTATGCCTCCTAGAAGATTTTTTTGTTTCACTCCATGATAAGATGTTTTGCTTTATCTGGCTAAATAAGCAACCTCAAATATCTAGATGCAGTCTCTATAAGGCTCAGAAGGTGGGTATGTGTATGTTGGTGGGGGGGGGGGGGGGGGGGGGGGGGGGAAGGATTAGGAGTTCTTAATTTCATTTGTTTATCATAGACCTGCTCAATCTTGAGTGGCAGCAGAATGGTTCCAAAATTAGGGCTCCAAGCTGTTCAGCAGTGGTAAATGTGTCCTGTGCCTTTATCTTATCTGATCTTGTTGCCTTCCAGAATACTGCTTGCTGACTTCTCTTGTTACATTGCAAGAGTGAGACTTCATGTCTTCTTTATTATTATTATTTTGTTGTATTTGTATCCCACATTTTCCCACCTATTTGCAGGCTCAATGTGGCTTACATAGTACCGTGATGGCGAGCACCAATTCTGGTATGAGAAATACAGAGTGGTAGTTGTTTTAAAGTACATGAGTTACAGAATGAATTAAGTGGTTAAAAGGAGAAATTAAGTGTCCTAGTTTGGTAGAAGTTTCGTTGTGTTGCATGATTTGGGTATTTAGGTTGGATCGTTATGGTATGCCTTCTTGAATAAATTGGTCTTTAATGATTTCCGAAAGATTGTTATGTCATGCATTGATTTCAAGACGTTTGGTAATGCATTCCATAGTTGTGTGCTTATATAGGAGAAGCTGGTTGCGTATGTTGATTTGTATTTTAGTCCTTTGCAGCTTGGGTAGTGGAGGTTTAGGTACCTGCGTGCTGAACGTTTTGAGTTTCTGGTTGGTAGATCTACTAGGTCTGCCATGTAGGTCGGAGTCTCGCCGTGGATAATTTTGTGGACCAGGGTGCAGATTTTGAATGCAATTCGTTCTTTGATTGGGAGCCAATATAGTTTTTCACGTAGGGGTTTAGCGCTTTCATATTTCGTTTTTCCAAATATGAGTCTGGCTGCGGTGTTTTGGGCAGTTTGAAGTTTCCTCTTGTCACCCACCTGTTCTGCGAACAACACACAGTTCAATTATCCCTCTGATATCTAGTTAGTATTTTACATCACCATAAATGAATTCTAAATAAATTCTCTTAGTAAATTTCCATTTAACACATTTAATTTATTTTTCCTCTATAGGAATTCCTTTGTCTCTGGTAAGTATTAATTTATTATATTTTAAATCAAATATACAGTCAAGGATTAATTAAACCTAAATTGATGTTTTTCTTTCTTAGGTTCTTGGTCCGTTAAGGTAAGAATGTGTGTATAAAGCAACTGCAAATTGTCACTCTTTGAGTTTCAAAGTTTATTAAGTTTTCTTCTCTTTAGTACTTAGCTGAACTTCCTGCTTTCTGGAGCCCTGAAGCAGTTCATCTATGTTGGAAGATGTTTCCTTGATCTTCTTCCTAAACCTATCCCTTAAAGAAAATAACAGGAGAAATTCTGTCTCCCTACTGTGTGTATCTCAGTATAAGCCTGCCTCTTTCTGGAACCTGAACTGGATTCTACATAGTCAAAATAAATTAAATTAAATACTCTAAATCTGATTTCTTATCTTAAATTATTATTGTTTTATTAACCCTAAAGAGAGCACTTGTTCTTTTCTTGAGAAGAATATGGCTACAGCCTTAGATAATTTATTATAGTCAATAACAGATTTCTTATAGTAAAATTACTTGGTTTTTATCCCTGGAGATTTACTTTCAACCTGTAAAAACACAACCTTCTCCTCACAGAGACAAGTCAAAACCTTTTATGTGTAGTACAACCCTCTTATACTTTTTAGTACCTTCCCCTCTAAAATAGTCACTCTTTTATTATTCCACTCAGAATTTGACCAGCATTCACTTCTTTCAGACTTCCCACACACAGACAAGCCAGAAGCAGGTCTTCTCCTTTCAGGATCTTCTGTTGCTCTCTGTAACTGTCACCAAGCACAGACACTAACAGGAGTAGTGCAGCCAATCAGGAATCTCTATTTGAGACCATATTTCCATACAGAAATTCCATCAGGTATTTTAGGATAAAAACAATATATAAACCCTTCGGTTTGGACTCAAACTTCACAATTTAGGTCATAGCCATGGCCTTATGTTTATTCTCTAAAACTTCCCAAGAAAATTGAACCTTAAATACCCAAACTAGAACCCTTCAAAAATGGACTCATTTGCATGAATTCTAAGCTTCAAAAACCTTAAAGCTAATAAGTAAAAGTTTCCAGCATCTGAATTCTAATCTTGAAATGCATGCAATCCCCTCTTAAAATATATTTTCAGTTTTTTCAACTTGCCAGTGTCAGTGCAGGTCTCCATTGACACTACTGTGCATGCGTCCCAGAGCCTCCCTCAGCTCCCAGATGCCAGGTACTAAATAAATAAATAATTCTTCCACTGGTTACACTCTTAATTTGTTCTTTGCATCCAGCGTAGATTGCGTTGCAGTAGTCTAGGTGACTTAGCACCAGTGATTGTACCAATCTGCGGAATATTTCCCTCGGGAAGAAAGGTTTTATTCGTTTAAGTTTCTAGTGTTAGGTTTCAGTCGATGGTGACTCCGAGTATTTTCAGGCTGTCTGAGACAGGTAGAGTATAGTCTGGTGTGTTTATACTAGTTGGTTTGTTCGTATTGTATTGTGATGAGAGTATGAGACAATGTGCTTTTTCTGCGTTGAGTTTTAGTTGAAATTCATCCACCCATGAGTTCATGATTTGAAGGCTGAGTTTGATTTTGTTTGTGATTTCTGTTTGATTGTGTTTAAACGGGATATAAATCGTAACATCGTCTGCGGAGATGTATGGGTTGAGGCCTTGGTTGGACTGGGATTTGGCTAGTGGGGTCATCATTAGGTTAAAGAGGGTTGGCGATAGTGGTGAGCCTTGGGGTACTCCGCATTCTGATTTCCATGGTGGTGAGATATTCGAATTGGATATCACTTGGTATGTTCTTGTGGTTAGGAAGCCCTTAATCCAACTGAGTACCTTTCCACCGATCCCAAAGTATACTAGGATGTTTAGTAGTATTTTATGGTTTACCATATCAAACGCACTTGACATATCGAATTGTAGTACACTTTTACCTGTTGCAATTTCTTGTTTGAATTTGGTTAGGAGGGTGATTATTACTGTTTAGGTGCTGTGGTTGGAGCGGAATCCTGATTGGGATTCGTGTAGTATTGAGAATTTGTTTAAGTATTCGGTAAGTTGCTTGTTTACCATGCTTTCCAATAGTTTGACTGCCAGGGGGATGGATGCAACTGGGGGGTAGTTTGTGATTTTGCTTGCTTTTTTCTTTGGGTCTTTAGTTATTGGCGTTAGTAGCATGTTGCCTTTGTCCTTGAGGAAGAGTCCATGTTGTAGCATGTAATTTAAGCCTGATGTGAGGTCTGATATGAAGTGTTGAGGGGCAGATTTTATTAGGTAGCTGGGGCATGCGTCCACTTTACAGTGGGATTTAGCGAACCTGTTGATCGCTTGGGATACGATTTTGTTCGTGAGGAGAGCGAAGTTTATCCAGATTCGATCTGCTGGGTATTCATCTGGGATTGGGTCCATACAATCCAGGAATTTATCGATGTCAGTGGAATTCTAAGGTAATGTAGATCGTAGGTTTGTAATTTTTTCTTCGTAGTATTTGGCGAGGTTGTCTGCAGATGGTGTGTCTGTGTTAGTTTTGGTGTACCGATGTGGTGTCTAGTAATTTATTCACACGTTGATATAGTTTATGCGTGTCTTCGTAGTCTAGTCCTATCTTGGTTTTGTAATAGGACCTTTTAGTTTGTCTTATTGCATATTTGTATTTACGTTGCATTTGTTGAGTGTGTGTGCATCTTTTATTTTTGTCCATGCTCGTTCCAGCCTCCTGGTTTGTATTTTTAGTTTTTTCAATTCTTCGTTGTACCATGGTATCGAATTGTGTCTGCGGGAGCTTCTTGTTTGTAGTGGTGCTATTTCATCTAATAAGCTTCTGCATCTGTTATCCCAGTTTAGGAGATAGTGTATTGATACTGTTTGTGCTGTCCTTTCACTGTTGTATCTGTTGCCAAAATTTTACAGAGTGTACTTGACCTCTCGTGGTGTAAGTTGTGCATTCATGTGTATGGTGTGAGCCTTTTTTTCGCCATTGTAGGGATAAGTTTAATTTGTGGTAGTCTGACCATGGTATTTCGGTCCATTTTGTATCTAGTAATGCGAAGTTGCTGTCAGACGGCAGTTTATATGCAATGAGGTCGAGTGTGTGTCCTTTGATACGTGTTGCTTGCATCTGCGGCCAGTTTAGGCCCCATAATTGGAGGAATTCCATGCATTCAAGTGCATTGGTAGATTTGCCAGCTTATAATCAAAAGAGAAAAACGCCTATATTTCGACCCAAATCGGGAGATGGGTGTTTTTCTCGCAAAGACGCCCAAATCGGTATAATCGAAAGCCGATTTTGGGCGTTTCCAACTGCACTTCGTCGCGGAAACGAATAAAGTTGACGGGGGTGTGTCGGAGGTGTGGTGGAGGTGGGACTGGGGCGTGGTTATCAGCCGAGGAGAGATGGGTATATTTAGCTGATAATCAAAATAAAAGGCGTTTTTACCGCGATTTTGGGTCACTTTTTTTGGACCCTTTTTTTTCACGAACAAGTCCCAAAAAAGTGCCCCAACTGCCCAGATGACCACTGGAGGGAATCGAGGATGACCTCCACGGACTCCGCCAGTGGTCACTAACCCCCTCCCACCAAAAAAAACCCCACTTTAAAAACTTTTTTTCCAACCTATATGCCAGCCTCAAATGCCGTACCCACCTCCATGACAGCAGAATATGTTCGATCCTGTCACAACCTTTCCCTGGGTCAGATGTAGCTCTCAGGTGCACTACAGGGTCACATCAGCATTGCATTGTGGTGGGTGTAGGGTATTGGGCTCCGTGATTTCATTAGCTTCTGTTACAGTCTTACGATGTTGGTAGTTGGTAGGCTCTTCTCCCATGGTGATTTTCCCCCTGCCTACTGGGTCAGAGTGTGCCCTGTTGTGTTTCCGGTAGTCCATGAGGTACTGGCCATTTTTGTAAGCCAGTTTTAGATCCCTTCCATGTGTTAGCCATGTTAGAGAACTTAGTTCTTACCTTGAATGTGGCTGAAAGAGGGCATTGTACAACATTCAGCCAGCTCTGATCTGCTAATCTCACTACCAGGGAGACTCGTTGTCAGTGGTGGGGCACAACCTCTGATCTGCAGTTAACTGTGAGTAAGCGTGCTTATTCCAATAAAGGACGTTTTTGGAGAGATTAGTCTTCAGGTGTAAACTGGTGTGCCAATGTTATACAGCAGTAACAAGTCCTAGAGGCCTGCGTGTATGCAGGTCCCTGGAGCACTTTTAGTGGGTACCGCAGTGCACTTCAGCCAGGTGGACACAGGCTCATCCCCCCCACCTGTAACACTTGTGCTGATAAATGGGAGGCCTCCAAAACCCACTGTGCCCACATGTAGGTGCCCCCTTCACCCCTAAGAGCTATGGTAGTGTTGTACATTTGTGGGTAGTGGGTTTTGGGGGAGGGGGTTGGGGTTGGGAGCTCAGCACCTGTGGTAAGGGAGCTATGCATGTGGAAGCTTTTTCTGAAGTCCACCGTACTGACCTAGGGTGCCCAATTGGTGTCCTGGCATATCAGGGGGGTGAGTGTACTACGAATCGTGGCCCCTCCCACGACCAAATGGCTTGGATTAGGACGTTTTTGAGCTGGGCATTTTTAGTTTCCATTATCGCTAAAAAAAAGAAACGCCCAGCTCAAAAACGTCCATTTTTTCGAAAATACGGTTCAGCCCGCCCCTTCACGGACCCGTTCTCGGAGATAAACGCCCATGGAGATAGGCGTTTCCATTCGATTATGCCCCTCTTGGGGTCTTCTAGGTGTAGGTTTATATCACCTATTATAAGTGGGTTGGAATTAGATACACAGTTGTTTGATATAAAGTCCATGAAGTGTGATTGGCAGTTGTACCAGTTTCCTGGTGGTCTGTAAAACAGTACACAGTTTAGGTGATTGAGCAAGGTTGGGTGGTAAATTCTGACTGAGGCGATCTCAAGTTGGGGCATTATGGACTCGGCTATGATTTCTACGGTGAAGTGGGATCTATGGATTAGTGCTATGCCTCCGCCTCTTTTTCCATTTCTTGTCCAGTGAATGATTTTGTATCCTGGGGGACATATATCTAGGATTATGGGGTCCTTTTGATCGTGGATCTAGGTTTCGGTAATAAGTAGTAGGTCAAAATTGTCTGACGTGATCCAGTCTGCTATTATTATTGTTTTGTTGACTGCTGACCTAGTGTTTGTGTATCCCTCTTTAATTTTTTGGTAAGGGTCTGTTGTGTTTGCTATAGTGCTGATTTTTATTATTTGTCTATTCTCTTGTGGTGAGGATTTGTCATGATTTTTCTGTCCTTTGTGTTGATTTTGTCCTCGTATTGGGGGTTTTCCGCTATTTTGGTTGTTGTTAGTTTGAAGGGGTGACTTGTGTGTGTACCCTCTATGGAAGTTATGTATTGTGGGTATGATGTTGGTTTCTGTGAGAGGGGTGGTGAGTGTGCAGTGGATCAAGGAGAGGGAGTATATTATTAGGAGTAGTTTGATGGTGTACATTATGATATTCGTTCCCTTTGAGTTACTAGTGTCTGCTTTGGTGGTTGTATTGTAGGTCTTTGTCTTGGGATAATGTCTGTGGTATTCTGTAGTGGCTCAGCAGTTCTATTATATTGTTAAATGGTTTATTTAGTTCAAAGTGCTATGCTAGCTCACTGTTGTACGTGCAGGTGTTTTCCTGTAGGTTTACGTTTACTCATTATTAGATATTCAGGTTTGTTTCCTGTGGATCTGCGGGTGAAGGTGTTTCAATGACTGGAGGTAGGGAATGGTGGCTTTAAGGAGGTATCTGTACCAATTGAACTCCGCAAGTCAATTAGTATAGTTAGGTGGTTCCAACGCCGCAAGTTTCTCGCAGGATAAGTTCACTTGCCCTTTCTCCTGTTCATCCGTTCACTTCGGGAGTTGTGCGGGGGAGAGCCGTCTGCTGCCTCGCCGTCTGCAACTTCGCCATCGGTACAGCACTGATACTCAGTTCCACGTTTCAAGGCATATCCCAATTATTTTTAATCCCTCTTTCCCACTAGGTTTGACCTCTGGATGTTACCAGGTTTGGAAGCTACAAAACTTAGAATGTCTAGGGCAGGTATTTGAAGAAGGTGATCTGACTATGATACTTTGCCCTGTATCTATTCTTTGTCTCCGCAGCACCACTATGCCTACTTTATCACTGGTACCTTACCCTGGTGCGACTGCACCATTGCTTCACAGCTATCGTGCCTAATTGTTAGTGGATCTGGGGGGAACTGGGCTCTATGGGGCATATTTGGTGGCACTGTTTGAAAACCAGGGCTTATTGGTGTGCTATACAAGCTCATATTCACCTTTTACTGGGCTATTCAAATTCCTGGGATCCTGATATTTTTTTCTGCTCAACAGACCTGTCCTTGCTTCACTAATGCAAAATATTTCCAGGTGCAGCAGTTCTTTGCTGCTGCTCAGATCACCCTGGCCCAATTTTGGAAACATCCAGAGTCTTCCTCTCTTCAAGGCCGGAAATCCCACTTGCAATATATTTGTACTATGGGCAAACTATGGGCCGTGCACCTGAAGGCTTTGGGAAAATGAGAAAAGGTATGGGGCCTTCTTACCTCTCTACGTACATCAGATTCCTGGGTATATCTTCTTGCATTGTTCTAAACTATGTTGTTGAGTTATTGCTATAACTTTAAAGAAGAGGAGAAGTGTTTTCTTGTTTCTTCACAAAATATACTTCTGTTTTTGAGGATGGAATGATGTTATTTAGAAAAAAGAATTTCTTAAAAAGTGAGGTGGTATTGAACTTTGCTCTTGAGTTGTTATCTTTGTAATTTGTTCTTTTCTGAATGAAGTGTCCTCTTTGTGATAGCGTAGCCTGCTCCTTTCCATGGGCTTTTGTATGTTCCTGTTTTTATGACTTTATGTTGTATTGTGCTGCAGTATCTTTCAATAAAAGACATTGTTCAAAAAACAAAACAGATGATTTATGGACAAAGTTGAGCCTGTGCGGGCATGTGTATTCTTTTCCTCTCTCACTCAGAACCAGTCTGCTATAATGTGAATAAACAGTGCATTGAAGAACAATGTTCTTACTTTTACCTGCACATAGGGTAAATTTTAAATAATCCAGTTTCATGGGTAAGAGACACTGTCTTACTTGTGGAAACAACTTTGAAACTTGCCCTCTGAGTATTTCACTATTTACTTTAATTAATTTCTTGTATTCAAGAAATTTAAGGATCAACACTTTCTGTTACTGAATGTACCAAGTACCAGACTGAATTGTACTTTAGAATGTTACAATAAAATAGTGTTGGTCAGGGTCTATTCAAAAGTCCCATTGTGTCAACCTTTCCAAAGACTATAAAAATATGAGTAAACTTGAAGAACATTTGTGGAGTGGAAGAACTTAACAACTAGACATTACATCAAAGGAAGCTTTAGAGCTAGGTCCTAGCCTAATGAACTTTGTAGCAAATTATATAGCACCTCTTTACTTGATTATGCAAACTGAGTTGGTGGAGACCTTGGAGATTTGAGGCGGTATCCAAATCAAATCACTGCTGACTTGCCCATCCCTACTTTTTATAGAATTTCCATTTATAAAAATGTTTATAGCATATCAGCTTATGGGTTATACTGAATTCCCTGACAGTTACCTCATGGAAAGGGTTTTGCAAATGACAAAAGGAATGCAAGATGAGCATTAAACATCAGACAGGGATTTCTGTTGACTCCCATTGCGGGTTTCTATCTAGCAAACAGTCTGTTTATGATCTTATATGGTGTCAGCCTAATTTCTGGCATTAGTGCATGGTGACATGTAGTGTCACAGCTCATGCTGCCTGGAGAGAGAAAACACAGGAATAGTGGTCTCTTTTTTGCATTACATCATCTGGGGTTAAATTGATTGATTGCCTGACATATTCCTTTTTTTTTTTTGGTCCTTTACAGAATATATTTATGTAGGGGTTTTCCTAGGTTTTTTAACATTGAAAGGGAAAACAATATTCTCCATAAGAATTTTCCACATCTAAATTATTTTTTGTATTGGAAAATGGGTAATATAAAATTGCCATGGTTTCATATACTGTAAGGGGTTTGAGAGAAGACTGCTTCAGGGAGGGAGAAGGCAGAGACAGGAGGGAGGTGCGCTCCGGAGGAAGAGCAAATTTCCTTCACAGGCTCCTTATAGACATGGAATTCGCCCCCTAGTGGCCAAAAGGCCGACCAGAATGCTAACTAAGGATAGGGACTACCATTCCCACAATCCACCAGACCCTATGCAGGACTCACAGGAAATAGAGGGGGAGGGGCAGGATTGGGAGATGGTTTCTAATCAGGGAGATGGGGAGCAGCTGGGAGAACCCTGTGGGGAGGAGGAGGATATGGAATAGGGTAAAATGGAGGCAGGGGAGGAGATAGAAGGAGAACGCATAGAAGTGTCGGCATTAGCACAGGCTACAGATGGCAAGGTGAGAGGTTTCCTGGCTGCAGTATTACATCAACTGTTTAAAATTGGGAAAAAAAACCTGGTGCAGTTGGGGAGGAACCTGTTGAGGAGAGTAACTCAGCAGACTTATGGCGCACAGAAGGGAGCACCTTGAGAGATTGGACTGTGCCTAACATCTCCGTAGGGGAGGAGATTGAAGCTATGTTGATGAAACGAACCGTTTGTGAAAAGTGAAAGTAGCCAGTAAACTACCTGAGATGAGAACAGAAGGTAGTGCCAAGAGAAACTGGACGGTGGTTAAAATGTTTTGGGACAGGAACTTGAACTATATTGTTGAGGTGGAATAAATGTAAGAAACTTGAGGTATGTAGCACTAATTGATGAGGTAGATATAATAGGCATCTCAGAGACTTGGTAGAAAGAGGACATTCTATATGTTAAAAGGGTACAAATTGTATGGGAGTGATAAAGAGGATCAAATTGGAGAGGGGTTGTGCTATATATTAAAGAGGGAATTGAGTCAAATAAAATAAACATTCCACATGAAACAGCATGGAGTCATTATGGATAGAAATTCCATGCATGAAGTGAAGGAGTATTCTTGTAGAGCTGTACTACCATCCACCGGGACACAGCAGACAGATGGATGAAGAAATGTTTACAGAGATTAGGAGAGCTGGCAAATTGGGCAACACTATAATAATGGTTGATTTCAATTACCCCGATATTGACAGGATAAATATTACATCTGGGAGTGCCTGGGAGATAAACTTTCTAGACATAATAAACGACTGCTTCTTTGAGCAAATGGGAGGGGGAGCCATTTTGGATCTGGTGCTTGGTGGCATGCAGAGCATAGTGCGAGAGGTGGTGGTGATGGGTCTCCTGGGAAACAGTGATCATAACATGATCAAGTTTGAGCTACTATCTGGGATGAATCCGCAAAGGAAATCTAGTGTATCTGCATTTAATTTTCAAAAGGGCGACTATAATAAAATGAGGAGAATGAGAATGAGCCTGTCCGTGGGTGGGAATAATGTGGGATATAAATGCCATAAATAAATAAATAAAAAAATAAAAAAGAATCTAAAAGGATCAGCTGCTAAGTTTAGGACTCGTGAATCAGGTATGGATGTTATTCAAAAAATACCATCTTGAAAACCCAGTCCAGATGCATTTCACATATTTGCAAAGGTGGAAAGAAGAGTAAACGACAGCCAGTGTGGTTAAAAGGTGAAGTAACAGAGGCTATTACAGCCAAAAGATTGTCCTTCAAAGAGTGGAAAAAGTATCCCAATGAAGAAAATAAGAAGCAACATAAGCACTGGCAAGTCAGATGCAAAGCATTAATAAAGAAGACTAAAAGAGAATATGAAGAGAAAATTGCTGCAGAGGCTAAAACTCACAGTAACAACTTTTTCAGGTACATCAGAAGTAGAATGCCTGCAAGGGAATCTGTGGGATGGTTAGATCACGAAGGAGCAAACGGGATGCTCAGGGAGGACAAGGTCATAGCGGAGAAACTAAATGAATTCTTTGCTTCTGTCTTTACGGAAGAAGATACAAGATATCTGCCTGTACTGGAAATGGTTTTCAAGGGTGATGATGCGGAGGAACTGAAAGAAATCTCGGTGAACCTTGAAGATGTACTGAGTGAAACTGACAAATTAAAGAGTAGTAAATCATCTGGACTGGATGGCATATATCCAAGGGTACTCAAAGAACTCAAGCATGAAATTGCTGATCTGCTGTTATTACTATCCAGCTTATTTTCGAAAGAGATCGCCGGCCATCTTCCGACACAAATCGGGAGATGGCCGGCCTTCTCTCAAGGCCGGCGAAATCGGCATAATCGAAAGCCGATTTTGGCCGGCCTCAACTGCAGTCTGTCACGGAGCCGGCCAAACTTCAAGGGGGCATGTCGGAAGGGTAGCGAAGGCGGGACAGGGCGTGCCGGGGCGTGCTTAAGAGACGGCCGGCTTCGCCCGATAATGGAAAAAAGAAAGCCGGCCCTGACGAGCATTTGGCTGACTTTACTTGGTCCCTTTTTTTCAGGTCCAAGCCCCAAAAAAGTGCCCCAACTAACCAGATGACCACCGGAGGGAATCGGGGATCACCTCCCCTGACTCCCCCAGTGGTCACTAACCCCCTCCCACCCTCAAAAAAACAACTTTAAAAAACTTTTTTTGCCAGCCTCTATGCCAGCCTCAAATGTCATACTCAGGTCCATCGCAGCAGTATACAGGTCCCTGGAGCAGTTTGGTCACCAGTCCTTCCATTAGTTTGACTGCTAATGGGATAGATGCTACTGGGCGGTAGTTGATAATATCGTTTGTTTTTTTTCTTGGTGTCTTTTGGTATTGGGGTGAGCAGGATGTTTCCTTTTTCTTGAGGAGTAAAGAGTATTATAATGTTCTTGGTCTTATATTGTATTCCTTTCCTAATAATTCCTAACATCCTCTTTGCTTTTTTGTCGCCACCACACACTGGGCAGAAAATTTCAGCATATTGTCTACAATGACACCTAGATCTTTTTCTTGAGTGCTGACTCCTAAAGTGGTACTCTGAAAATTTATCTCCCATTTCCCTGGAGTCATTGGTCCACTTCCCACTCTCTTTGCACTGTTATATTTACGTGGGAGTTAGTGTTCATCCACTTAGGTGGATTACTCTCTCCTGTATTTCTTTCCCCCATCCAGCATTGCTTCTCCTCTCCCTCCTGCCAGCCAGCATGCCTCTCTCTCTCTCTCTCTCTCTCTTCCTCCTCCTCCTCTTCCCCCCATCCATCATTATGCCATATCTTTCTTTCTCTTCTCTCGCTCCTGTTCACTCTCTTATTGCCTTCCTGGGTCATCATTGGCAGCAGCATTAAATTCAACAGGAAAGACATGAGACCATTTCCTTGCTAGTTTTACCAATCATGCACCCTCCAATGTAACTTTCTGTTATGGAGGTGCACACCCAGCAGAACTAGCAGTGGCATGTGCAGAAAAATGATCCCATGTATTTTTCCTGTAGATTTTACCACTGCTGCCAGTGACAACCCAGGGAAACAGCGAGCGCAGCAGAAGTAGCAGTGAGAGGGTAAGCAGGAAGAGGAGAAGGTTGCAGTTTGAACTGGGGAAGCTTAGTCTGCCCAAGCCTCTTATACAGGGCACCTATGTGCACACCTATGTTATAGAATGTTGCTGAGTGCACAGCTAGTACTTACCTGCATAACTGTAACAATTGTGCATAAGTGCTACTTTTCTGTGCGTGAAAGTGGCACCTAACTTTAGGCGACTGTTATAGAATGAGGAGGATAAAAACAAGTGCAGAAGGACATCCATCTTACAGAACTGCCAAAGGATGTTCCCAAGACAAATCTACATTCACTGTATTTGCCAACATTTGTCTTATGAACATCCTTTGGCGGTTCTGTAAGATGGACGTCCTTGACGTCCTTCGGCAGTTCTGCAAGAAACACGTCCTTTTTACTGTACTTTGCACTATGAATGTTCCTTATATTTCCCGTACCTGGATGTTCCGCAACTACATGTAGTGTACTTGCGGAATATCCAGATTCATAAAATATAAGGAACATTCATATTTTAGTGTATATATGAAGAGGTTCATACACTTGATAATGATCCATATAAGGCTCCACACGGGTGAACACGTAATCATCCATATAAAGCCCCGCATATGTGAAGACGGTCCATGCACGTGATGGATGTCCATGCGTGACAGTTGTCCACATGCCGACCGACCATATATGGGCCAGGACGTCCATGTGCTGACCCGTCCATATATGGAACTGTGCATGTAATGATGTCCATCACGTATGGACGTCCATATAAGGCAATGCACGTTTTACAATGTTCATTCACTGAGAAACATGTCTCTGAGAACAGAACCAAATTTCAGCGAGGCAGAAAACATGTGCCTTGTGCACCTTTGCCTGAGGCACAGAAGGTGCCTGTTTATGCACCACCACCACCTGCCCCCGAGGACCATATCCATTAGAGTATGGACTCTAATAAGGAACACTCTGGAAAGGTAACTGTTTGGGAATGCCCCCCACCCATCCCCAGCACTGGGCATGAGCTATCATGTCCCCCTCCTGTAGCACCAACTGTAGTCTGCATTCAAGTGCAATCAGTCATATGTGCATGTGCACATTCATTAATAGAATCAATGTACTAGAAAGGAAAACCATTCCCACATCACTGCAATACTGCACAGAAACAGTACTCTCTGTCCTCATGTCCACCTCAATGACATCACCTGTACCAATGTAATGTCATCCCCCCCCCCCCCCCCAATGTGTTGTGTGTCTCTCCAATTTGGCTTCCAAATGAATTTGTGTGCTGAAGGCAAGAAGGGCCATCCCCTGATTCCTGCTTTACAAACTTGTATCTTGCAGAAGATTTGGTATACGGAGTTACCTCCAGTCCCTCAGGTGCAGGTTCAGGCGAATCCGGAGGAAAAGCCCTGAAATAATCGGAAGAGTGCGACGGCGCCTCAGGGCTCAACATAAGTATTATAAACAGGGCATCTGTAGTCACTTGTAAATGTATTTATTTAATAATGCAAATGTCGTGTACAATATCAGTTTACATGTGGCTAATAGGCAAATAAGTAAGTCATAACACCTCTGTCCCAGATCAAGGCCAGAGGTTGCAGCTACCCTCTCATGAGAGTAGCTGCAACTTCCAACTAACCTCCTCTGAAATGAATGAATGACATGCCTCACTTCTGCATCCCCCTTTCTGGGGTGGATACTGTTTCATGGTATTCCTGCCTGAGGTCCTACTCTTAGTGGATGTCATAGCATGATATTAAAATAATATAAAGAAATAGTGCTTCCCCCCCCTCCCCCACAAAAAAACAAAACTGGTCATCCAACCATAGTCATAAATCAAAATGAAAAGATGCTGCTGAGGAATGAGTGTGCCTTGCCAACACATCCTGTGTGTCAGACCAGCTTCCAGGGTTCCCTGTCATGTCATCTCATGCATCTCACACCCCAGGCGTATAGCCCAGGGCTCACCACTGACCATACCTTTCCCCATCCCCCGCCTCATGCCAGCCAGCTCCTGCACTATGCAAGCCATGTTGGATGTGCTGATCTCAAGGACAATCTTTTTACATACACAGGGCAGCAGCAGCAGGAGGAGGAGAAGGAGGAGGAGGAGGCTGTGCAGCAGGAGGAGGAGGAGGAGGAGGAGGAGGAACAACCACAAATTGTGGTTGTGGAAGATGGGGAATGGGAGGTGTTGCCAACCAATGGGCAGATATGCCTCCTCTGGAGGGGGAGGAGGAGAAGGAGCAGCACCCACCAGCCCCAGCAACACCACCAGCCCCAGCAACACCACCACCAGCCCCAGCAGCACCACTGGACATTGCAACTCCTGCAGCAACTAGTTGCTGTAGTAAACCAGTTGCTGCTGGAGGTGGCAGCACTGCAGCACTCTGTAGAGCAGCGGCAGGACACCCACAGCTGTCTTGTGCTGGTGCTAATTGAAATATTATGAAGGGTCATGGAGGGACAGGAGAGGCCTCATTGATGGGACACAAAAAATGTTTTTGTAAATAGTTTATTTGTTTTTAATATATTACAATGTTACTTTTTCACCTACCAGGGTCTTTGTCTGTACTTTGTGAACTACATATGTAGTATTATCAAATGCTGTGGTTGATGTGAGAGGAGTCAGCAATCAGGGTTGCATGACAGGTCAACTGTGACAGAGAAACTTTGGTACATATGTGTCATAAGTGTGGTCATGTAGAAGGGCACCTGTTCCTTCCAAACTGCATGGCTGTATGGTAAGGGGGGGGGGGGGGGGGGGGGGGGGGGGGGGGGGGGGGAGAGGCTGGGTGGGCATTTCTGTTGAGGAACACAAATGCCCATCCAGCCTCTCCCCCATTACCATACAGCTCCACAGCACAGAGTTGTGTAAATAATAGGTATGTTGTCTAGCACTAGTGATCTGCAAAGTACAAACTTGCAGATAACCATAGGTAGTGCCTAGACTATGTTTGCTCTCTGATCAGCAGACACCCTTACCCATAACCAAACCACATTGGTGAGGGCTAGAAAGGAGTTACAAACAGCTGGATCATCTTTTCACATTGAATGTATCAGTAATGGTATATAGTGCTGAGGAGAAAAGGCAAAACGACGGTAAAAGCATTAGATAGATGTTTACTTCATCACAATTGCAGTATAATACATCAGGTACAGAAGGGCACAGGCAAGGGGAATTATATAGGCACCAGGCTGTAGCCACCTGCATGTATTTTAGAATAGGAACTGTAACGAGAACCCCTCTCCCTCACCATGACTTAAGAGCTCAAAGCCATGGTAGGCACGCACCTGTGGTCACCTAGAAAATGGTTTGCAGGATAGAATTTAGAAATGTTGTTCCATAACTATGGAGGATTGTAGGACTATGTTCAATAATGTGGAAAAGACATTCAGTGCATATATGCTTCCCCCCTCCCCACCCCCAGCAACCTTGAGAATGGGTGGGCACTTCATAAAAGGTGACTGGGGTTCACCACATAAAGAAGAATGGAACCTACTGGAGATGCAAAGCGGGAGAAAAACTACCAGATGTGGATACCCCTGATCCTGGTGAAAATAGAGGTAAGATTTGAATCCAGAGAACATACACAGAATGGGGAGTCCTTGACCATGAGGGATGCACACATCCATTCTCAGGGCCTCTTCCCCTCCCCCACCCCCACTCCCACACTGGCAGCCACAACTGAGTGTGTCCAATAGAGAACAAGACATCTGTACAATGAATTGGGTAGAAACCATCATCACTATCAGAGTCCAGTGTATTAGAGTCCACTGCTGTCCCTTGCAATCCTGTTGACAAGCTGCAGTGCAAGATGCAAGAAGTGTTTCTTTAGCACCTACATAGCAGAAGGAGAAGAGGTGACTGAGAGGTATGAGCTTACCTTGAACTTGTGGTTCCAGAAATTACCAAAAGAAACACCAATCTGTTTGCTCCAAGGGGCCAGAGGCTGGCTGCTTCAACTAAGGAGAGAGAATGGGGGTCAGTAAGAGACCGCATCAAACACAGCAAACAGCTCCTGGAGGGTAGAGGATGGAGAGTTGGTCAGATGCAGAAAATGCAGAGTATATGCTAGGCTGCCAGCGAACACCCAGTCAGAAACATTTTGAAAGGAATGGTACACAGCCCACACACCAGTTATCTTTCAAGAATTGGCCAAAAAAATTGTGCCCCCCCCCCCCCACCGAAACCCAAAAATACAAACAGATGTACAAAAGCATACAGTGGCAAAAACAAGGTTTACTATAACTGAAGCTAAAACGCTTAGAAATACCACCCCATAATCTAAATAAAAACCTCTAAAGTGCAAGCACAGAGAAAGAAGTTTGAAAGAGGTGCCAATAAAGGGAATTCAAACTTCTAAACCAGAAGAGCAGCTGGGGACGTTTATCATTCCACCCATAATCGAAATTAGGGTGTCCAAAACACAGAGCAGCTGAGGACATCCATAGTTCCCACCCATAATTGAAATTAGGACATCCAAATCGGCAGAGCAGCTGGGGACGTTTAGGGATTTTGCCCATAATCAAAATTAGGACGTCCATCCCGCTCTTACATGGGCGTCATTGGGACAGTATTGAAACGTCCTCGGTATTTTTGAATTTTTGCATCCCATTGTCAAAATGGCACCAAAACAGGCACCCACCCACAAAGGTAATTTCACTGTGTCCTCTGCACTCCTTCCACAGTTCTATGTACCCACCTGCCTGTGTGCCTTCTTGCACATCAGTCTCTAAAGTGCACAGTACTCCTTGTCTCCAGCTCTGTACCATCTACAATCAGATCTGTGATTGCCTGCAAATGCCATTCTTCACCATCTGTTTCCTGGGTCTTCACATGTGGGGCTATGTATATGAATGCTACAAAACAAAATTGGGTTATTTTGACCAACACACTTCCTCCCCTTTTGCTATGTAGGTGATGACACCAGTCAGACACAGAAGCTGGTTTTAGTGGCCACCAGCCCCAGCATATTGAAGGGCAGATAGAGCAGCAAACCAGGCACACAGACAAAGGTAACAGGGCACTGAACAACTCTCAAATTTCTCTCCAAACAACGATTCCGCCACTCTCCAACTCCACAAAATTGCTAACGGGTCTAAAGACGACTTACCCCTTACCCTGAATGCTTTTATATCAGGCCTAACTAAGGACGCCCATGTCCCCGCCAATGCGAAACCATTTCGCTAACCGTTATACGTTGGAGGCGTCCATCTCGTAACACCGCCCAAAACATGCCTCTAACACGCCCCCTGTGGGGACGTCCATAGATGGACGTCCTTGCGCTTAGGGCGTCTTTATGGCCCTGTTTCGATTATTGGATTTGGACGACTTTTTTTCACAAGGATGTCCATGTGCCTTTTGTGTCGTTTTTTTGGACGTCCTTCTGTTTCAAAAATGAGCCCAAAAGTCAACATGGATTTAGTGAAGAAAAATCTTTCCTTGCCAATCTATTACATTTCTTTGAAGGAATGAACCAGTCGATATTGTGTATCTGGATTTTCAAACAGCATTTGACAAAGTACCTCATGAAAGACTTCAGAGGAAATTGGAGAGTCATGGGATAGGAGGTAGTGTACTATTGTGGATTAAAAACTAGAAAACAGAGAGTAGGGTTAAATGATCAGTATTCTCAATGGAGAAGGGTAGACAGTGGAGTTCCCCAGGGGTCTGTGCTGGGACTGCTGCTTTATAAATGATCTAGAGATAGGAGTAACTAGTGAGATAATTACATTTGCTGATGACACAAAGTTATTCAAAGTTGTTAAATCGCAAGAGGATTGTGAAAAATTACAAGATGACCTTATGAGATTGGGAGACTGGACATCCAAATGGCACATGACGTTTAATGTGAGCAAGTGCAAAGTGATGCATGTGGGAAAGAGGAACCCGAACTATAGTTACATAATGCAAGGTTCCATATTAGGAGACACCGACCAGGAAAGGGATCTAGGTGTCATCGTTGATGATACAATGAAACCGTTTCTCAGTGTGCTGCAGCAGCTAAGAAAGCAAATAGAATGATAGGTATTATTAGGAAAGGAGTGGAAAACAAAAATGAGGACATTATAATGCTTTTGTATCGCTCCATGGTGCAACCACACCTTGACTATTGTGTGCAATTCTGGTCACCGCATCTCAAAAAAGATGTGGAGGGGCATAATCGAACGCGAACACCCAACTCCATAGGCGTCTATCTCCGAGAACAGGTACATGAAGGGGGCGGGACAAACCGTATTTTCGGAAAAAATGGGCGTCCATCTTTTTTCCGATAATACGGTTTGTGCCAGCCAAATGCATCGGATTTGTGAGGATCAGAGCTGGGCGGTTTCGTTTTTCAGCGATAATGGAAACTGAAGGCATCCAGCTCAAAAATGACCAAATCCAAGGCATTGGGTCGTGGGAGGGGCCAGGATTCGTAGTGCACTGGTCCCCCTCACATGCCAGGACACCAACCGGGAACCCTAGGGAGCACTTGTAACAATTAAAAAAAAAAGGTTAACTACTTCTGAAGTCCATAGCTCCCTTCCCTTGGGTGCTGAGCCCCCCCCAAATCCCCCCCCCCCAAAACCCACTGCCCACAACTCTACACCATTACCATAGCACTTATGGCTGAAGGGGGGCACCTAGATGTGGGTAAAGTAGGGTTTTGGGGGCGGTCTGGAATGCTCCCATTTACAATCACAAGTGTAACAGGTAGGGAGGGGATGGGCCTGGGTCCACCTGGTTGAAGTCCACTGCACTAACTAACAACTGCTCCAAAGACCTGCATACTGCTGTGATGGAGCTGGGTATGACATTTGAGGCTGGCATACAGGCTGGAAAAAAAAGTTTTTAAAGTTGTTTTTTTTGGGTGGGAGTGGGTTAGTGACCACTGGGGGAGTCAGGGGTGGTCATCCCCGATTCCCTTCGGTGGTCATCTGGTCATTTAGGGCACTTTTTTGGGACTTGTTCGTGAAAAAAAAGGGTCCAAAAAAAGTGACCCAAATTCGCTCTAAAAACGCCTTTCTTTTTTCGATTATCGTCCGAGGACGCCCATCTCTCCTCGGCTGATAAACACGCCCCAGTCCTGCCTTCACCATGCCTCTGACATGCCCCCATCAACTTTGGCCGTTTCTGCGACAGATTGCAGTTGAAGATGCCCAAAATCGGCTTTTGATTATACCAATTTGGGCGCCCATGGGAGAAAGACGCCCATCTCCTGATTTGGGTCGAAATATGGGCGTATTTCTCTTTTGAAAATAAGGCGGATAGTGTAATGTGGAAATTAAAAAGAGTAAGACCTTTCTTCCCAAGGAATGTTTTCTGTAATCTAGTACAATCAATGGTGCTCAGTCATCTGGATTACTGCAACGCACTCTATGCCGGCTGTAAAGAGCAAATAATCAAGAAACTTCAGACAGCCCAGAACACTGCAGCTAGACTCATATTCGGCAAAACAAAATATGAAAGTGCCAAGCCCCTTCGAGAAAAAATACACTGGCTCCCACTCAAAGAACGCATCACGTTCAAAATTTGCTTCCTAGTTCACAAAATCATTCATGGAGATGAACCAGCCTACATGTCAGACCTGATAGACTTACCACCCTGGAATGCCAAAAGATCATCCCGCACATTCCTTGATCTGCACTTCCCTAACTGCAAAGGTCTAAAATACAAAGTAATGCAAGTGTCAAACTTCACCTACTTAAGCACACACTTATGGAACGCACTGCCGCGCAACTTAAAAATGACCTACGAACTAACGAACTTCCGCAAACTACTGAAGACCCATCTCTTCAGCAAGGCTTACCACAAAGATCAACCAATGTGAATATACATAAATCCTCCACACATAGTTAGAAATGTCTTATAATATCTGCTTGTCATACTACTATCATGTCTTATCATTATCATGTTGCCAAAAATTTTCTGCAACACTAAATGCCTATTTTTCTATTATATTTCCAGTATCCATGATGTATTGTAAGCCACATTGAGCCTGTAAAGAGGTGGGAAAATGTGGGATACAAATGCAATAAATAAAAATAATAAAAAATAATAATTAGAAAAGGTATAGAGAAGGGCAATGATAATGATAAAGGGGATGGGATGACTTCCCTATAAAAAAAGGCTAAAGCGGCTAGGGCTCCTCAGCTTGGAGAAGAGACGACTGAGGGGAGATATGATAGAGGTCTATAAAATAATGAGTGAAATGGAACGGGTAGACGTGAATCATTTGTTTACTTTTTCCAAAAATACTAGGATGAGGAGGCACACAATGAAGCTGCAAAGTAGTAAATTTAAAACAAATCAGTGAAAATATTTCTTTACTCAACATGTAATTAAACTCTGGAATTCATTGCCAGAGAATGTAGTAAAAGCAGTTAGCTTAGCGTGATTTAAAAAAGGTTTAGATAGCTTCCTAAAAGAAAAGTACATAAGCCATTATTAAAATGGGGAAAATCCACTGCTTATTTCTAGGATAAAATGTATTGTACTGTTTTGGGATCTTGCCAGGTACTTGTAACCTTGATTGGCCACTGCTGGAAACAGGATGCTGGACTTGATGGACCTTCAGTCTGTCCCAGTATGGCAATACTTATGTACCTTTCAGAAACCCAAGTAGTAGCACCATTCCATGCTTCCAATCCCATGGCAAGCAGGTTCAACAGTTCTCCCTCTCATTGTCCAGCTTCTCTCTCTAACTCCCCTCAAGCCCTCCATATCCAACATCTCTCCATCTATCTTTCCTCCCCCTTTTGTTGTCCAGAATCTCGCTCTTCCTCCCCTCCACATCTGGGTCCAACATCACTTCTCCTTCCTTCCCATTATCCAGAATCTCTCTCTCTCTCCCCTCTCCCCCACCTGCATTTTCGCATGTTCCCCTCTTTCTCAGCCCCCCTCCCCCTAGACTACTTTAAAACTTGTCTTCTAGGGTTTCCCAGCAGCAGTATATATACACTGTCTGTGGCCTGGTCCGTGACCTTTATTATGACAAGCTCAAAAAGTTACAGGCCAGCATAAAACATCCCATTTCTAGGGAAACATATAGAATAAAGAGCCTGTTTTCAGCTCAACATGGAATGGTCTTCATATCCCTACTAATTAATCTTCAGAGAAACCAAGCCAGGGGTTTTGACTTGGCATTAGTACTTCTGGATTTCTCAGCAGCTTTTGACAATGCTAGCATTACTGGCAAAAACAGGTATGAGTGACACAATAGTAGTGCCAATGATACCTGTGAAGGAGCACTACCGTCCACTGGGATAGAACAAACAGACAGATGAAGAAATGTACACAAAGACCGGGAAAGCTGGAAAATTGGGCAACACCATAACAATGGGTGACCTCAACCACCCCAATATTGACTGAACAAATGCCACATCAGGGAGTGCCAAGTAGACAAAACCTCCAGATGCAAGAAACGACCACCTCACAGAGCAACCGGTATAGGAACCGACGAGGCTCATGATCCCATATGTTCCCATCCATAACCTCCAATCTATGAATGATTTTAGGTTGGTCCTCCCCAAACCTAGTCAGGCTTATTTTAGGGCTCCCCAAACCTAGACAGTGCCTTTTATTTTATGGCTCCTTTTTTATGGAATGGGCTTCCTTCAGAAATTCAATGCGAGCAATCTTTCAAGAAATGTATGACTATGTTAAAAACCCACCTTTATATTAAAGCTTATTCTGACAACTGAGGATTTACTGGGAAAGGCAGATGGCCCCTTAGCATTTCAGGGTACAGTGTTAGGTCTTGATGTGAATATCCTTGATATGATTGTGCTCTTTCCTATTAACCAATGGAATTCCTTTTCTAAACTGTTTGTTTCAAATTATGATTGTACATCACTTTGATTTAATTATTAAAAAAACGATTAAGGAAGTTTTAATAAACATAAACCTAATTATTAGAGTTAATTGTAACTAATTGGCACTACTTTGCAGTTTCACAGGTAACTGCACTTAGGTTTATAGTTATAGTTTATTAGGATTTGCTATACTGCCATGATTGTTATGCCCAGAGTTAAAAATTCTGCCTTGGGAGCCTGCATCCAGAGAAACCAGGAACATAGTAGACATAATTTATGCAACTTTTATCACATAGCAGCTATTAGCAAACTTAGCAATAAGCTTTCTGCAATAGGATAGACACCCCGATAGTGTGGATAATATGAGGAAGGACCTAACGAAACTTGAAGAATGGTCTAGAATTTGACAGCTAAGATTTAATGCTAAAAAATGCAAGGTCATGCATCTGGGCTTCAAAAACCTGAGGGAATGGTACAGTTTAGGGGGTGAAAATGTGTGCATGAAAGCGGAGCAGGACTTGGGTATGATCATATGTGATGATCTTAAGCTGATCAAACAGGTAGAAAAGTCGATTGCGAAAACTAGACGGATGCTTGGGTGCAAAGGGAGAGGAATGGTCAGTAGGAAAAAGGAAGTGATGATGTGATGATGCCTCTGTATAAGACTCTAGTGAGATCTCATTTAGAATATTGTGTAAAATTCTGGAGACCACACCTTCAAAAAGATATAATTAGGATGGAGTCAATCCAAAGGATAGCTACTAAAATGGTCAATGGTCTTCATCATAAAACATATGGGAAAGACTTAAAAATCTCAATAGGTCTACTTTGGAAGAAAGTCAGGAAGGGGAGAAATGATAGAGACATTTACATACCTGTGTAGCATAAATGCACAGGATGTGAGTCTTAATTGAAAGGAAGCTCTGGAATGAGGGGCCATAAGGTGAAGGTGAGACAATACTTCTTCACAGAAAGGATAGTGAATTCGTGGAATGCCGCCCCCCCCCCCCCCCCCCCCCAGTGGAGGTGGTGGAGGTGAAATTTGTATCTGAATTTAAGAAAAATTGGAACAAGTACATAGGATCTCTAAGGGAGAGGAAGGGATAGTAGATGGCATGGATGAGCAGACTGAATAAGCCATATGGGCTTTATCTGACTTCATTTTTCTATGATTGTGGTTTTAATCATAATAATACTTCTAAGTCTGTGCTTTTATCCTGCAATACCAATGTATATACCATACCCTTGATGCAGGTGATTGTCGAAACGTGGCCACTTTACTGGTGGGCAACCACAGTTCTCGAGGACAACAACCCAGCTGGGTTTTCAAGATTTCCCTAATATGTATGAGATTGATTTACATGTACCATTTCCATTGTATGCAAGTAGATCCCATCCATATTCATTGTGGAAATCTTGAAAATCTCACTGGGTTGTGGTTCTCAAGGATTGTGAGTAATCTGACTGGGTTGTGACTCTCAAGGATCGTGGTTGCATACTCCTGCTCTAAATAAACCTCTTTTTTTCACCATATTAGGATTACATTGCATACTGTATCTACTCAGCTCCTGGTTTCTACAGACTAGGTTTACTTGGGAATGCATACATATGTCACATAAAAATAGGCACATTTTTCCTAGCATCTGTTTTTATGCATGTATACACTGTGTAGTTTCATAAGTACTTAGTTGCTTGTAAAATCACCCCATATCTTATCTTTACATAAATTTGACTTCCGATCCCTTCCATTTTCCTGAATTTCAAATCTCAAAGATGAAACTCATCATGAAACTGAAGTGTTTATCTTAAAATTAAGGTAAATGCTGAAAACACCTACCTAATCATTCCTGTAGCTGGCAACTGACTCTTAGTAACAATTACAGGCTTGCCCAGTGAAATACTTACTGACTGGGAGGTAACTTTAGTTAATCATTATCTAGAGATTTTTTCTGGAATTCCCCTGGATATTTAAAACTACTACTGTCAGATGAAGTGCCTGAGCCCCAATGGAATGTTACCAAGACCTCCTTGATCTTAAGCCTTTTTCAGTTGATTCATCCTGCAAAATCTTTCTTGGGACAGAAGACAATTTTTTTTCTTTATAAGAATAAATGTTTAAAAATGCATTTACCTTTTAAAATATTCATACATTAATTTTGTTTTCTTTTAAAGGAGAAGTTATCAACATAAGCTACCATTAAAACATGCTATTTTACTGTTAGTCTATCATTAATAATTAGGTCTCATTGCATAAAATGGGACCTGTGCTAAATAGCATGAGTTTGTGGTAAAATAACATGTCTTATTTTAGCCCACGTTAATAACCACGTTCCTTAGGGTATTAAAATGTGTTATTTTACCACTAACTCATTTTATTTAGCACAGGTCCCATTTTATGCAATAAGATCTAATTACTAATAAGTGGAGTTACCGGTAAAATAACACATCTTAACAGTAGCCAACATTAATCATTTCCCCCTTAAAAGAAACCAAAAATGATATATAACCTCAATAATTGAGTAACTTTCCTAAGAGTGTTTAAAATGCTCTTTAAAAAGCCATGTCTTATTGTTTCTCTGCCTTTTGGCTTAGATCAAATATAAAAAGCCATGTCTTCAGTTACTTTCTAAAATGTCAGATAATGCTCAGTACTTTTTGGATCTTCCGGCAGCTTATTCCAATATCCAGGCACAGCCCCAGAAAAACTACTAACCTAAGTCTTAAAAAATTTGAACTCTCACTAAAGAAAGTGTTAAATTCAATGATCCATTTGATTGAAATGTTCCAGCCAGAACCCACATAAGTAATCTGGCCCTATACCATGTATAGCCCTAAATGCCAGACATGATAGGGTTTTAAATCTGATTCCAGTCTCCAACGGTAGCCAATGCAATGCATATAATAATGGTGTCACCATTTCATAACCTGTGCTGTACATGACTACTTTTGCAAACAAATTTTGAATATACATAGGAAAGTCCAAGTACATACCATTACTTGACAGTCATTCAGATGAAATGAACTATTGTTCTAAAATGTTGTGGACACAAATAAGATAATTTCAACTTATACCATTCCTTATTTGTCATTGATGCTATTTGCAAATCCAGCATAGGCTGTGACATAAGCATATTCACTTCAGTTTTTACTTCCCGCATCACTCTATTTATCTTCTTCCCATCTAGCATTATTCTATCTCACTCTCTTTCTTTCTCTCTCTCTGCTACTCCATCCAGCATCCCGCTGTCTGTCTCCCCCTCCAATCAAGCATCACCTCTTCTCTCTTTCATCCCCCCATCCAGCATCATTCCCCATCCAGCATCATGCAGTCTCGCCCTCCCCATCAAGCACCACCCATACATCATTACTTCATTTCCCAATCTCCCTTATCCCTCCCCCTCATCCAGCATGGCTTTGTCATTGTCTTTTCCCCTCAACATTCAGCATCTTCCCCTGTCAGAGATTGGGTGGTGACACCAGTAATTGGGAAACAAAATGGGAGCTGGGCAGACTTCTACGATCTATGCCCTGATCATGACTGAATAGATAGAGATGGGCTGGAGTGTAAATTTTAAGGAGCCTCGACGTTAGCTTCAGAACTTAGTACAAGAACAGTATTGGTCAGACTTCTACGGTCTGTGCCCTGAGTAAGGCAAGGACAAATCAAACTCGGGCATACATATAAAGTATCATATACCATGTAAATGAGTTTATCTTGTTGGGCAGACTGGATGGACCATACAGGTCTTTACCTGCCATCATTTACTATGTTACTAAGTTAGTATGTTACAATGAGGGGCATTTTCGAAAGAAACGTCTAAATCAGAATGTGGACATTTTACAAAGATGTCCAAATTCAAAACAGGAAATAAGGTCATGTTTGAAAAAGGTGGATGTCTATCTTTTGTGTTCGAAAATACTATGAATGTCCTGTGATTTGGATGTTTTGCGATTTGGACATCCTTTTTTTTTGGTCCATTTTCAAACAAATGACATCCAAATGGCTTAATGGTTAGTGCAGCAGGCTTTGATCATGGCAACATGGGTTCAATTCCCACTGCTGCTCCTTGTGACTTTGGGCAAGTTAAATGCACAAAGGGCATTTTTGGATATGACATCTAAGTCTGAATTTGGACATTTTTTGTAAAACGTCCAAAATCAGAACAGGAAAGGTCATTTTCTACAAAAAAAAAAGTCTATCTTTTCCTTTTGAAAATGCTGTTTGGAAAAATGTTTTGTGATTTGGATGTTTTAGTTTTTGGTCCATTTTCAAACAAATACATTCAAATGTAAAACGTACAAAATCCACAAGAAAATCCACAATAAAGTGAAACCATTCATATGTTCTAAGTGTGGTAAAAGCTTTGGTTGTCATGTAAATCTCAAAGTGCATCAGAAAGTCCACTTGGGAGAGAAACCATTTGCATGAATAGAGTCTGGTAAAAGCTTTGGTCAGAAGGTAAACCTCACAATGCACCAGAGAATACATACAGGAGTGAAGCCATTTACATGTCCTGAGTGTGGTAAAAGCTATGGTTGGGAAAAAAAGCCTCATATGCATCAGAGAATCCACACAACGATGAAACCATTCACATGCACTGAGGAGGTAAAAGCTTCAGTTGCATTGGGACAGGTAATTAGGGAATGTACACTCTTGCTATGAAGTATAGAAAAATAGCACTCTGGTATTTAGATATATGTAATGAGACCTCATTTTCATCTATAGATCTGAATTCAAAGCCCAAATCTACTGATAAACAATAGACACAAGGCTCAGATGTTATAAAAAAAAAAAAAAATAGAAAGCTTGGCATCAGGTAGAATAGTGGAAAAGTGACATCCCAGGAAAGCAATAGGGCATCCTTGGGAGTACTGTAGTGGACTTTATAAAATGCTCCCAGGTACAGATCTCACCATTGCACCCTTACCCTGTCTGCTGAGCCCCCCAAAACCCACTACCCCCAACTGTACACCACTACCATAGCCCTTACAGGTGAAGGGAGCAGAAATATGAGGGTACAGTGGGGTTTTGGTGGGTTTTGGAGGGCTCACAGTTTCCTCCACAAGTGTAAAAAGTAGGGGGGAGGTAGAAGCCTGGGTCCACCTGTCTGCAGTGCACTGCACCACTACTAGACTACTCCAGAGACCTGCATGCTATTCTAACTGATCCAAGTATAACATCTGAGGCTGGCAAGTAATATTTTTAATCACATTTTTTGGGGTGGGAGGGGGAGTGACCAGTTGGGGAGTAAGGGGAGGTGATCCCCGAGTCCCTCCAGTGGTCATTTGGGGCACCTCTTGTGTGGAGTAGAGGAGTAGCCTAGTGGCTACCCTCATGGGGAGGAATGCTGGCTTCGGCCTAACCCCTGGTAAGCCTTTCGTCAGCTGAGAGGTGCCCAACTCTACCACCGGCTGCCTTTCAGGTGCTGTGGAGGACTTGCAGCTCATCTGCATTTCCTTACAGCCTTCTCCGGGGTGACACCCAGGTCCACTCCGATCCACTCAGGGCCTCCGCTCTAGGTGCCCAGCACTCCCACCAGGTGCTGTAGAGGACTTGCAGCCCTTCTGCATTTTTTCACAGCTGTATCCGGGGTGACTTCAGGTCCACCCCGATCTTCCCAGGGCCCTCGCTCCAAGTGCACAGAGTTTCCAGGTGCTTTTTGGCTAGAATCAGGCGACCCTCAGGGGGAGGAATGCTAGCTTCGGCCTAACCCCCTGGTAAGCCTTTCCTCAGCTGAGAGGTGCCCAGCTCTACCACCAGCTGCCTTTCAGGTGCTGTGGAGGACTTGCAGCTCATCTGCATATCCTTACAGCCTTCTCCTGGGTGACACTCAGGTCCACTCCGATCCACTCAGGGCCTCCACTCTAGGTGCCACGGGGCATTTTTCTCTTTACATCTAATCTTCTTCCCAGTTGCTAAAGTACCTCAGTCATTTATGGCCCCTATTCACATTCTCTTGCTAGCCCTGTCCCTTCCTAATCTTTTCCCTCACCCCCTACCGCAACAGGAACTCACTGCCCATCCATCGACTTCATCACCTCACCTTCTCTCCTACCCTCTTCCTCCCTCTTGGCTTTTAATCTCCATCACTTTCTTCCCTCCATTTTGCCTTCCCCATTCCACCTAAATACCTCTCGCCTTCGACGCCTTCGTGGCCACACCTCTCCTACTCTCCTCCGCTCTCTTTTACTCCTTCTCTTACTCTTAGCCAGTGACATCAATCCCAATCCTGGCCCTCCTCACCAACTATTATCCCAACTCTACAGATCTCACCGCGACCTCTCTAACCTCATCTTTATTCCTCTACTCCCCTCCTCTTCTCTGCCCTTCTCTTGCGCCCTATGGAATGCCCGCTCTATCTGTAACAAACTCCCCTATATCCAGGACCTCTTTATCTCGCATCACCTCCATCTGCTCGCCATAACAGAAACCTGGCTCTGCCCTGATGACTCTGCTTCAGTCACAGCCCTCTGCCATGGTGGTTATCTTTTTTCACATACTCCTCGCCCTGCTGGTCGCGGGGGTGGTGTTGGACTACTTCCCTCTCCCTCCTCCAGATTTCAACCCCTTCTTCCACCTCAATCTCACTGTTTTTCCTCCTTTGAAGTCCACTCTATCCGCCTTTTCTCTCCTCTGCCTCTTCGAATAGCTGTCATTTATCGTCCCCCTGAAAAAAGTCCCTTTCATCCTTTCTCAGTGACTTTGATGCCTGGTTTGCCTTCTTCCATAATCCTTCCTCCACCTCTCTCATCCTTGGTGACTTTAATATTCCTGCAAATGATCCTTCCAACTCTTATATTTCCAAGTTACTCACTTTAACATCCTCCTTTAATCTCCAACTATGCTCCACCTCCCCCACTCATCAAAATGGTCACTGTCTTGATCTCATCTTCTCCTCCAACTGTTCACCCTCTAGTTTCCTTGCCTCTGATCTTCCCCTCTCTGATCACCATCTTATAACTTTCACACTTAAATCTCCTCCCTCCCAGTCCCGTCCTATCTTATCTAATTTATCCAGGAATCTTCACGATATTGACCCTTCATCTCTATCCTCCCATGTTTCAAACCTCCTCTCTACTGTGGCACCATCCACGTCTGTCAATGAGGCTGTTTCTTCTTACAACAATACTCTATCCTCTGCCTTAGACACTTTTGCACCTTTGATGACTTGTCCTATAAGGCGTACAAAACCCCAACCTTGGCTGACTTCTAATATCTGCTACTTATGTTCCTGTACCCGCTCCACCGAACGCCTCTGGCGGAAATCTCGGGCCCTTGCTGATTTCTTACACTTTAAGTTCATGCTGACCTCCTTCCAATCTGCTCTTTTACACGCCAAACAGGATTATTATATCCAACTGACCAACTCTCTTGGCTCTAACCCTCGACTTCTCTTCACCACATTGAACTCTCTCCTCGAGGTGCCCCTCCCCCAACTCCCCCTTCATTATCTCCTCAGACCCTTGCTGAATTCTTTCACGACAAGGTTCAAAAGATAAACCTTGAATTCTCTACCTCACCACCTCTCCCTCCACTAGTCCGTTCCCCTCTCTCTCCTTCCCCTCATTCCTTTTCCTCCTTTCCTGAAGTTACTGTAGAGGAAACTACACTTCTCCTTTCTTCCTCAAAATGTACCACCTGTTCCTCTGATCCCATTCCCACCCACCTTCTTAATGCCATCTCACCTGCTCTTATTCCTTTTATCTGTCACATTCTCAACCTCTCACTTTCCACTGCAACTGTCCCTACTGCCTTTAAACATACTGTGATCACACCTCTCCTTAAGAAGCCTTCACTCGACCCTACTTGTCCCTTTAATTACCGACCCATCTCCCTCCTCCCTTTTCTCTCCAATTTACTTAAGCATGCTGTTCACCATCGCTGCCTTGAATTTTCTCTCCTCACATGCTATTCTTGACCCACTACAATCTGGTTTTCGCTCTCTCCACTCAACCGAAACTGTGCTTACTAAAGTCTCCAATGACCTATTACTGGCTAAATCCAGAGGTCTCTATTCCATCCTCATTCTTCTTGATCTTTCCGCTGCTTTTGACACTGTCGATCACAGCATACTCCTCGATACCCTGTCCTCACTTGGATTCCAGGGCTCTGTCCTTTCCTGGTTCTCTTCCTACCTCTCCCTCCGCACCTTCAGTGTTCACTCTGGTGGATCCTCTTCTACTTCTATCCCTCTGCCTGTCGGTGTACCTCAGGGTTCTGTTCTTGGTCCCCTCTTCTTTTCTATCTACACTTCTTCCCTTGGTTCATTAATCTCATCCCATGGCTTTTTCTATCATCTCTATGCTGATGACTCCCAAATCTACCTTTCCACCCCTGATATCTCACCTTGCATCCAAACCAAAGTTTCAGCGTGCTTGTCTGACATTGCTGTCTGGATGTCTCAATGCCACCTGAAATTAAACATGACCAAAACTGAGCTTCTCATTTTTCCCCCCAAACCCACCTCCCCACTCCCCCCATTTTCTATTTCTGTTGATGGCTCTCTCATTCTCCCTGTCTCCTCAGCTCGAAACCTTGGGGTCATCTTTGAGTCTTCTCTCTCCTTCTCTGCTCATATCCAGCAGATACCAAGACCTGTCGTTTCTTTCTTTACAACATCTGTAAAATCCGCCCCTTTCTTTCCGAGCACTCTACCAAAACCCTCATCCACACCCTTGTCACCTCTCGTTTAGACTACTGCAATCTTGCTGGCCTTCCACTTAGTCACCTCTCCCCTCTCCAATCGGTTCAAAACTCTGCTGCCCGTCTCATCTTCCGCCAGGGTCGCTTTACTCATACTACCCCTCTCCTCAAGTCGCTTCACTGGCTCCCTATCCGTTTTCACATCCTGTTCAAACTTCTTCTACTAACCTATAAATGTACTCACTCTGCTGCTCCCCAGTATCTCTCCACACTCGTCCTTCCCTACACCCCTTCCCGTGCACTCCGCTCCATGGATAAATCCTTTTTATCTGTTCCCTTCTCCACTACTACCAACTCCAGACTTCGCGCCTTCTGTCTCGCTGCACCCTACGCCTAGAATAAACTTCCTGAGCCCCTACGTCTTGCCCCATCCTTGGCCACCTTTAAATCTAGACTGAAGGTTACGAGTCAAAAGCAATGTTAAAAAGGTGGACTTGTAACCACTCGCCTCCACCTACCCTCCTCTCTTCCTTCCTGTACACATTAATTGATTTGATTACTTTATTTTTTGTCTATTAGATTGTAAGCTCTTTGAGCAGGGACTGTCTTTCTTCTATGTTTGTGCAGCGCTGCGTACGCCTTGTAGCGCTATAAAAATGCTAAATAGTAGTAGTAGTAGGTTAGTGCAGCAGACTTTGATCCTGGGGAAGTGGGTTCAATTCTCTTTACAGCTATTTGCTATAAAAACAGGTCTACCTGAAAACATCTAAGCTTAGTCTTGGACATCTTTGTTTTGTTCCATTATTGCTGAAAGACGTCCATGTTTGACGGACTTCAGAGAAAGACGTCCAAAAAAGAGGTTTTGATAATACTGATTTGGACGTTTCTGTGAGATAAACATCCAAATGCTGTCTTATGTCACTTTTTGGACGTTTATCTCTTTTGAAAATGAGCTTGTATGTCTCTCATCTTCTTTCTCTCCCATCCCAATCATCTTCTTACAGCATTTCAAGTTTGGTGGGAGAGCAGCAATGGCTTTAGCAGCAAAAAACAAATTGAAAGCATGCACAGGACCATTTTCTGCGCAGCTGCAGTTGTGCCGGTCACGCTCCCTCTGACCCAAGAAATTTTCATCGGGGGGGGGGGGGGGGGTGTGACCAACAGAATAGCAGTGGCACATGCAGAAAAATGGTCCCACGTGCTTTCACTTTGGTTTTACAGCTGATACTGTTGCTCTGCCGACAAACTTGAAATGGTATACAAGGAGGATCAGGAGAGAGGGGAGGAAAAGAGACCTGTGAAAGGATTGGGCCTAGCATCAGAAGATGTAGGTGCTGCTTTTAATCTAAATCTGTTTGGGGGAGTGGTTGCTCCTCTTGTGCCCCACCCCTTTACCTACACCTCTGAAAAGAAGATAGATTTGGGGAAGGGGGTTGAGGAAGGAAGGAGGGAGATGGCAGTCTGCAGCCTGGGGGTGGGGAGGGAAGTGTGAGTGAGTGATGCTGGACAACGGAGGTAGCAAAGTAAAATGTTGGAGTTAGGGGATTAGAATGGAGGGAGAAATGTCCAGACTTGGGGAGGGGCAAAAATGAGGGCGAGAGAGATGTTGAGCTTGGGGTAGCAGAAGGGAGGGATAGAGAGATGTACTCAGAGGAGGGAGAGAGGGAGAGATGTTAGACAAGGAGAAGTGGCAGAAGGGAGGGGGAAATGGACTCGAGGGAGGAAGAGATGTTGAACAGGGTTGGGGTAATGGGAGAGGAAGGAAGAGATGTCAGATTTGAGAGAGGGATGGGAGAGGGACTCAAGTGGGCAGAGGGTGTGATAGAAAAGAAAAGGGAGAGATGGGGAGGGTAGAAGGGGGACATGGAGAAACAGTGGAAGGTGAGGGAGAAGAGGGAGAGATGGACTAATGGGAGGCCAGAGAGGGAGCAGAATACAGAGAGGGAGAGATGGACTCAAGGAGGGCAGAAGGGGCAGGAGAGGGAGAGATGGACTCAGGGAGGGTGGAAGCGGGTAGAAGAGGAAGAGTGAGAGATGGGCTTGGGGGAGGGTAGAGATGGCCAAAGTGGGACAGGAAGAAATGGACGAGGGAGAGCAGAGGGTGCAAAATGTGGAAAGGGAGAGATGGACTTGGGAGCAAAAGGGAGGACAGACAAGTGGGGGAGAATTGTCAGATTCAGGGGAGGTGATAGAAGGAGGAGAAGGAGAGAAGGACAAAAGGATAAAGAGAAATGTCAGTCTCAAGAGGAGGGGTAGAAGGGCAGAGAAAAGAGATGTCAGACTCAGGGGAGAGGAGGCAGAATGGAAGGAGGGAACGATCTGGCTTCAAGCATGTGGGGGGAGAGAAAGAGAGTGAGGGAGAAGATGCTGGGTTACAAGGGTGGGAACAAGTGATTAGGAGGGTATATGCTAGGAATGATAGATCTATTTGAGAGAGACCATGGGAGGGTTGTCAAGGAGATGAGTACAGGGAATAGAAGGCAGAAAATTTGTCAGATTTCTGATTCCCTCTCCCCTTGCAGCACACACTCATACAAATCCCCACCCCCACCCTGCTTGCCCTGCCCTTCTGGATCATGTGACATAAGAAAAAAAAACAACAGTTGTGCATCACACTTCGAAGCTCTTTCTCTGCTAGTCTATGCCCAGATGCTACATAGAGTCCTATGCAGTGTTGCCAGGTGGGCGGTTTTACCGCCCAATTGGGCGGTTTTCCGCGACCCGCCGCGGGTAATTTTTGCCTGTGGCAGGTTGCGGTTTTTTGGGCTCCTTTTGGTTCTTTTGGGCGGTTTTAAAAGCGTTTTTTTCGGCCACGGGGGGCGGGGTTAGTGACGTTTTGGGCGGGGCCAATGATGGGGAGGCGGAGCCGACGGGGAGGCGGGGGCGATGACGGTGGGGGCGGGGTGATGACACGGGGTGGGGTGTCAGGGGCGGGGTTTGACTTTGGGCGGGTTTTGGGCGAGAAAAAATGTTTCCACCTGGCAACCCTGGTTCTATGTGGTTCAGATAAGCAGTGGACCCAGGTCAGCAGAGAAGGAGAAAATGGTCTGATGTGCAGCAGCTTGTTGCTTCCTTATGCCATATTATCCAAAAGGAAAATACAATAATGTGGAGATGTAAGGAGAGAAAGAATATAGAGAGGTAAGGGTTGGGGGCTAAGGAGTGAGAAAAGCTCAGGGGCAGAGAAAGCTCAGGGAAGAAAAGGGGTTCATACAGGCAGAACTAGGGCAGGATACAGGCAGGGTTCCCACTTACATGCATAACTTACAGAATACTGTAAGTTACATGCATTCCTGCTGCACTTAGATACTTGTACTACACAAGCTCTATGGCTGATGTAAGTGTTAACACCTAAATTTAGGTGCATTAATACCCAGTTACCTTAGTATTCTATAAAATAAAATATAGAATAGGCTCCTAGTGCAAGTCCTCCAATCACCTAACTCTAGATGCCCTGTTATAGAATTGCTCCCATAATGGGTATGCACTGTATTTTGAATCTGAGAACTGTTCATGAGGACAATAGGAAGACTTTTACTTGATCATATTCTCAGATTATATGAGATTATACACTTTAACAAATGTTAAATGTTCATAAACGAGAGCAATTGAAAAGAAAAATACAGTAGACTATTAACATATCCTGCTATAATGCACACAACTAAAAGGTTCCAGATTCCCTCAGTCGGTTGACTTCTACAGGTTCTATCAACAAACTGCATTTTTACTAGGAACCTGTGCTTCCTCACAGGGTAGCATACGGAAGACAGAGAGCAGTGACAGAAGTTCTGTGATCCAAGAGGTATTGGTCAAAGTGTCCATGAGGGGTTAAGGAGTTGTTCTGAAAGTTCTTGGAATATAAGGAAAGAGCAGGTGTCTGTAAGGAGTTGGTAGTCTGGTAAAGGCAGCAGTTCACTGGCCTATTCACATTGGCCTACAGAGAATAAGGAACCCTATTTCTAGTTCTGAATCCAAAGGGAAAGTCATCTGAGCCTTGGCAGAGAACCCAGCAGAAAAAGTATGACCAGCATGCTTCTGTCTGTTTACTTTCTTTGGTATAGCCAGAAGGCAATTTTTGGGTGGGTCAACAGGTTGGATGGATGGGCACTAGAGAAGTGCCTGCCGCCTGATATGCTCTGCCCACGCCCATACTCCTACCCCACTCCCAGTAACTTCAATGGGAGTAGCAGTGCTGGCCTCAGTGGCTGCAGGCCACATTGAGAGCTAGGGGAAATAAGAGGGTGCACTCTTCATCCTCCACTGAGCCACGGTCTGCCAACACACATATGCTTCCCCAAAATATGCCCTAAATATTACAGTGGGCCCCTAAAATATCAATACATCAAGAAAACTGAACAAGCCAGAGTACTATAGAATACTACATAGAAAGTTAATGCTAACAGAATACTTTGGTCACACACAGAGAACACAAATTCCAAATACAGAAGAAGTGACCACAAACCATAAACAAATTAAATCAAAATCCCAAGAGGCCAGACCTGCATTTAGCACAGCAAATAGAAATACAAAGAGATGCATTTTCTCCTATACTGTGCAAAATATGATAGCACATGAAAGAGACAATGTTAGGGGAGGTACAACTAGGACAACTGCGTTTGGCCCCCTAGCCAGAGAGAACTCCAGGCCAGCTGGAAGTTGAAGAAGGTGCAGCCTGTTAGTAAGCTTTGGGGTCCCCTCCCAAATATCTGCCTTGGGCCCCAGCCATATCTAACACCAGCTCTGGCAGGATGTACATTTCAAATCTGACATATTCTAGTCATAAAATAGAAAAATAAAATTCTTTTTTCTATCTTTTGTTGTCTGCTCATTTTATTTTTCAAGTCATGTTGGTCCCAGGCTCTGGTTTCTACATCCTTCTGTCTTCTCTTAACTCACTCACCAAGGTCTCGTGTCCATTTGATATTTCTACTCTCTCTCCATGTCCACTATCCATCTTCTTCCATCTCTGTACCTCTATCTTCCTCCATGTTTAGTATCTCCCTTTCTCTGTGTCCCTATATTTCTCTGTCTAGCTTCTCCCCTCTCTTTGTCCCATGCCAATATATCTCTACCTCTCTGACCCTACCCCATCCATCTTCTCTTCCTCTCACTCCCTCCCCTTTCCAGCATTTGGTTTGGTTGCTTGATTCCCTGTCCACCCGCCCACCCCACCCTCCTTTCCTCCCTCATGCTGTAGGTTTAGTATTTGTTCCCTTTTCCTTCATCTCCTTGGTCTGGTATCTCTGTTTCCCTTCCCTCCCTCCTTGTGCTGTACCAGCAGTTCTCTCCCTTCCCTCCAGTTCTTCTCTCCCCCTCTTCCTCCCACATCCAGCAGCTCTCTCCCTTCCATCCAGATCCCCTCCTCTTCCTCCCATGTCCAGCAGCTCTCTCCCTTCTCTCCAGTCCCCTCTTCCTCCCATGTCCAGCAGCTCTCTCCTTTCCATCCAGATCCCCTCTTCCTTTTCCTCCCACCTCTAGCAACTCTCTCCCTTCCATTCAGATCCCCTCCTCCTTTTCCTCCCACATCCAGTAGCTCTCTCCCTTCCCTCCAATCCCCTTCCTCCCACAAGTCCAACTCCGGCAAAACTATCCCTTCCCTCCAGCCCCCTCCCCCTCCTCCCTCCAAAAGTCCAGCACTTACTTTAGTTCTGCCTTCCTGATCCTGCTCCAACCCAACATCCCTCGCTGTAGTGTCGCTGCCTTTTCTCCCACGGCAGAGCCATCCAGGAGGCAGCGTTCAGCGTTGCCTGCCTGCCTTGAAATTCTTCTTCTCCCCAGGCTCCGCTGCCTCAGTCCCTGTATTTTTTTTTCGCCTGTTGCGCATCGCTGCCATTCACACAGGCAGCTCCACACCCTTTTGCCGCATCCTCTCTGATGCACTTCCTGTTTATGTAGGGCCAGATGGATGCAGCAAAGGGGAGCGGAGCTATCTGTGTGAATGGCAGCGCTGCATGACAGGTGAAAAAAATAATGCAGGGACCGAGGCAGTGGAGCCAGGGGAGAAGAAGAATTTCAGGGCACGCAGGCAACGCTGAATGCTGCCTCCTGGACGACCGTACCCAGAGCCATGGGAGAAAAAGCAGCGACAGCGAGGAAAGGATGTTGGATGGGCGGGCCTGGAGGGAAAGTGGCTGGGCCTGGGCCCATCCAGACCCGCCCGTGGCTACACCCCTGGTTCACTGTTGGAAGCTGTTCTTACTGATCCAGGATTAATGTGAAAAGAAATGGAGAAAAAGATAAAATTGCCCCATCTGTGCTTGATCCAGGAGTCCCGCAGAGGTGAAGAGGAGTTTGTCAGAGAAAAGATTCAAGTTTTGCATTATACCAGTGAGGGTCTTTGGTGAATTAGGAAGCCCAGAATCCAAAGAAGAAAGAGAAGGAGGATTGTCCAGAAATGGTTTTTGTGCATCTACAATGTATCTTGCACTGAAACGTTGTACAAGTCATTTTTTCTGCTTCAAAGAAGATTTTCAGTAATGATATTTTGTTGAGGCTTATCAAACGCTTGGATACTCTGAATCCGGTACATTGTGTCAATCGTTTTGGGAAGTACCGGGACAGAGGGGATTCCCAGTTCCGCACGAGAACCTCTTGCAAGATCTCATGCAGCAGAACCATCACAGCCTCTCTAGGAGGAGACTCATAGTCTAGGACCTCGAGCATCTTGGCCCTGGGTTTGTCCTCTGTCTCCAAAGGACAAAGGAGGTAAAGGAAAGGCTCTCTGGAGGAGACTTTCTCCTTCCTGTGGAGGGGAGAGGAAATACCATAGGACTCTTACTCCAATAAGTACTGTGGATCATCCTCATCGGTGTCAAACAAAAACTGTACATGGGAGAGCTGAGACCATGCCTGCTACGACTTAAGAGGAGCCACGTCCTCTAGAGGGGCATCGAGGAGTCAGTTCCCTCCTTGACCCCGGTTAGGGTTACCATATGGCTCCAGAAAAAGGAGGACGGATTGAGTCAGCCGGGTTTTACTTCTATTGCTTTCCATTGAAAGCAATGGAAGTAAAACCCGGCTGGCTCAATTACTTCCATTGAAAGTAATGGAAGTAAAACCCGGCTGGCTCAATACGTCCTCCTTTTTCTGGAGCCACATGGTAACCCTAAGTCCCCGGTGAAGCATCCTCCACCGACGTCGAGGGAGTACCGGCTTGGGTGGCAGTCGACACCAGGGCCACATGTGATAGCAGCATCGGAGGCCGCACCACAGGCTGAGAGCCAAGTGGGGCCACAACAAGAGGCATGGCAGGTGCAAGCACCTCGATGCCAATTCAGTCTGTTGCAGGAAGCCAGCCAGCAGCTCAAGAAGCAAGGCCTGGATGCGCTCATTGAGGGCTAACACTGGGAAAGGCTGGGGCACCAGCTCAAAGACAATTTGGAAATGCTGGGTTTGAGGCAGAAGCTGCAGGGAGACTGGCATATTGTTACCTCTTGTATGGAGAGGGAGTGGTCCTCCTGATGAAGAAAACATGGCATTTTTGTTTTAATTTGCCAATAATGTGCACTCTTTCGGAAGCGGTGCACTATTTGCAAAGAGTGTACACTCTTTTCCAAACAGTGCACCCATTCAAACCATTGTGTATGCACAAATCACTGCACATGCATCAATAGAGAGTGTACTCTCTTTTAAAGTAGTGCTCACTGTTTTGAAAGACTGAGCACTCAACAACTTTGCTCCTGTGACTACAAAATGGCCAAACAAAAATGAATAAAACTATATTCCTGAAACCAAAACATAAAATGACAGGAAATGAACATTTTCTGGCGGCTCATCCCTAATTTCCTGTTCTATAAATCGTCATTGATCCGGTATTACATTTTATCTATATATATAATTCTCACCTCCAACGTTCTGTCCTACCTAGGACTGTGGTCTCCTAGGCACCATCATGATGTGTGCCCCTCACGCCCCTCCCGCTCACCGAGTTCCAGACTCTGCCCTCCCTCCGATTTCAACACCCCCCCTCCGCATTACGGACCCCTGGACCCCCCCCTCGACCTCCCCCTTCCAGACGAAAACACTCCCCTGCTGCCGCCGTCGCGTAAATGTGCTGACGGGGGACCCCAAACCCCGACAGCCGAAGTTCTCTTCTCGGCTGTGCCAGGGAGTTGCTTCATGAATGATCAGCTGTTCAAGTTTCTGTGCATGCGTCTGACATCAAACGCACACACAGAAACTTCAACAGATGATCATTCAACAAGAACACGCCGGCACAGACAAAAACAGAACTTCGGCTGTTGGGGGTTGGGGTCCCCGGACGGCAGCGGGGGAGTGTTTTCGTCAGGAAGGGGGAGGTTGAGGGGGTCGTGGCAGAGGGGGTCCAGGGGTCCGTAACGCAGAGGAGGGGTGTTGAAATTGGAGGGAGGGTGGAGTCTGGAACTCAGTGGGAGGGGCGTGAGTGGGCCTTGAAATGGGTGGGTGGGAGGCTGGGAGGGCGGCCTTGAACTGGGAGGGAGGCAGGGTGGCCTTAAACTGGGAGAGAGAGTGGGAGGGGAGTCTGGAACTCAGAGGGGACAGAGCGAGACAGCGAGGGAGGGTGGGGGATTGCCTTGCTAGCGCCCATTTCATTTCATAACGAAACGGGCCTTTTTTACTAGTATTTTATAATACTGGATTGATGACGATTACATGCCCACCCTGATCAATGTTTTGGCTTAAGTGAATTACCTGAATTGCCAATGTGGTGGTAGCGCATCTGACAGATCCATAAGCATAAGCACCGCCATACTGGGAAAAGACCAAGGGTCCATCAAGCCCAGCATCCTGTCTGACAGCGGCCAACCCAGGCTTCAAGAACCCGGCACCCCCCCAAAAAAACTAATTTTCAATGGACTTTTCCCTCAGGAATCTGTCCAAACCCCCTTTAAATTCCGTAAGGCCAGTAGTATTACTTTATTAGAGGTTTTTGAAAAGCCAAAGCCACAAAATGCACATAAATTATACTATAAATTACACCTCACTCATGCTCCACCCAGACTCTGCTCATCTGTATACCCACCTTCTTACTATATGCCATTTTGTTTAGTCACCAGTTTATATAATAGTGAATAACCCGAATATTGGATTTATGTATATATCTGTGCAAATATGCATATATATGCTGGTATTCTGGTCATTTACACACATTCTTGCACCTAAAGACAGGCACACTGTTATAGAATTGCCCTTGAGTATATAACCAGCATGACTCAGATCTGTACTCCTAGTGCCAACCCATATTAACCTTGGACCCCCCCCCCAAAAAAAAAAAAACCCCACATTAATTTCCAGCTATGCTGCTGATATACATATCTTATAAGTATGTACTGTATATAAATTGACACTAGCTCCAGAGAAGTATAAATTTCCATGATTGCTTTGTACCAACTATTTCTACTGCTTTTTATGTAGCTATTTTATGAAGACACATAGACGGCAAAATTTTATGAAATAGCTCCACAATAAGCACTTACTTAGTCTTCACACGTAAATAAGTAGTTGAAAAATAATCCCCATTATATGTATGCAAATTCTCACTGCTTCTCTTTAGAATGTTAAGTAATTACTTATGAGCAACTGTTTGTGACCTTTCCATTTATGAGGGTGCTGAACAGCTTATTATTAAAGAAAAGACAAGAGAAGAAAAAGAGTGAAAAGAAATTAGATGAAGGATGACATGGGAATATACACATGGTTACGAGAAGTGACAACCCTTAATTATGTTGGAAGCTTGAACTTCCTGTTGCCTCATTATGAGTGTGTTAAAATCCTCATATTTATCACCCAAAAATAAATCTAACATTTGCGTCATCTGATTGCAGGTTTTCCTGATAATATTTCAAAGGCATACTGTGAGAACTTCCTTAGCTGAAAGCCAAACAAAAGCTGTGTGCATGAATCTTACTCATGAGTATATACATAAAACTCAGTCATAAAGTATTAGTCAACATAAACTATTTACTGTGACTGAAAAGGCAAAAAATGTTGCAATATTTGAAACTGTCATTCCTGAGCCTATTTCAAATAGGTGAGGCACAATATAACAGTGATTATAAAATATTAAGGGGCTAATTTTTAAAACAGAAAAACATCCAAAAAATGGCATAACAGGCAGATATAAGTTCTTCTAGCAGAAAAACAACTAAAGCGTATAATCAAACAAAATAAAATGTGTTCAAGTCCTGTAGTCGCCTAAAAGAAAACTTTCCTAGAGGGGATGTGACATGGGTGGTGTTACATGAGGAATGTTTTCTGCCCACACAGGATAGCAAAATGACTTCCTGGGGGCAGAAGTTAAAACATTTGGAATTAGACCTGCTTTAAAGTAAGTAAGGTAAGGCCAAACATATTTTTAGACCCATTTGTGATTTTGCTGAGTTGGAGAGTGGAGAGGTGGAAGTGGTCGTTTGTGAGAAAGAGTGGAGAGTTGCTGAGTGCTTGGTTACCTTTGTATGTTTGCCTCGGTCTGAACCTTTTGATCCTTACATTTCCTGACTTGCCTCTCCGTGTTTAATCTCAAGTCCTTGCCCACACCTGCTAGCCCCCCTGCCACACTCATCCCTTCCTCTGTATCTTGCTCCCTTCCTCCACCAAACCTTCACTGTCCCCAAACCCATATCCCTCCCATTCTACATCCCAACCTGCTTCTCTCCTGTCTCTCATTGTTCCTTTGTTTGTCTGCTCCCAGTTTGCCATTGTGCTCCTATGCTGCTGCTGTGTATTTGTGTTTGAGGGTTGTGTGCTGTTCCTGGGAGAGTGAGTGCTTAGTGTTGCAGCTGTGTGTATCTGGATTGTTTGTTGGTGGTGGGAGAGTGAGTGTTTTGGGCAGCTGGTGTGTGTCTCACAACTGTGTGCTGGTGTGGGGACTGGTGCCAGGTCTTACAAGGTGCAGTAGGTGGAGGTGTGCACAGTGGTATTTCTAGGGTAAGTAGGTTGCACCTGTGGTGGTGGGACACCTGCACGCCAATCATGGATTGCTGAATGCTTTGGTGGCTCACGCCTTGCTGGAGATGGATGAGAGTTTAGAGTGGAGGCCCCGAGGAGATATCCCTCTCAGAGTCTTTGGGCCCCACACCCGCCAGGAATGCCTGACTAGGTTCCACTTGGACAGGGCTATCATATAGCACCTCTGTGACAGCTAAAACCCCTCCTCCTGCCCAGGACATGCAAGAATGATCCTGTGCCAATCCACCTGAAGGTCACAGCCTCCATCACTTTTCTGGTCATCTGAAGGCCTCACCCAGCCCACCATCTCTAACTGTCTTGCCCAATTCCTCGATGCCTTCCTCACCCACACCTCAGACTATATTACCACAATTCCGGGAATAACATGTATAGAACGTTTGTACGTTTGGGAAGCTTGCCAGGTGCTCTTGGCCTGGATTGGCTGCTGTCGTGGACAGGATGCTGGGCTCGATGGACCCATTACTTATGTACTTATGTACCTTCCCCACTGCTGCCCAGGCACAGACTATATTACCTTCCCCACTACTGCCCAGGCACTCCAGAACAACATGGCTCAGTTTTACACCATAGACCACTTCCCTTCAGTCATAGTGCGCCAAACCCCTCTGAGAAAAACTACACTGGCTCCCAATCAAAGAACATATTGCTTTCAAAATCTGCACCCTGGTCCATAGAATTATCTACGGTGAAGTGGAGAGAGGACAATCACACACACTCTCTCTCACAGACACACTCGCACCCAGTCTCACTCTCTCTCTGTCTCTCACATACACACACTCGCACGGTGCTGCCAACCACGCAGAGGAGGGGAGGGGAGAGGGGATCCTGAGACCAGAGGGGAGGGGATCCTGAGACCAGAGGGGAAGGGGAGGGGTCCCCACACCACAGATGGAGGGGGGGAGGTATCTGTCACACACACACTCTCTAGCTCACACTCAGTGTCTTTCTCTCACTCTCACACAGTCTCTCACATTGTATCACATTCACTCCCTATGTGTCACAGAGTCACTTTCACACACTCTCGGTCTTACAGAGAGTCTGTGTATCGCACACATACTCTCTCACACTCTCTCTGTCTCACACACACTCTCTCTCACACACAGTGTATCTGTGTGAAACACACTCTCTCTCTCTCTCACACTCACTGTGTCTCACATACGCACTTGCACACACTCTCATTCAAACACACACACTCTCATTCTGACACACACACACTTGCACCCAGACTCACTCTCTCTCTGTCACACACACAGACACTCGCACATTCACTCTCTCTCTCACACACTCACTCTCACACACACACTCCGAGGAAAACCTTGCTAGCGCCCGTTTCATTTGTGTCAGAAATGGGCTTTATTTACTAGTATATTAATAGATCCTATATAATAATTCTCACCTCCAATGTTCTGACTTGCCTGGGACCGTGGCTCATTCCAAGTTGGTCTGCTAGGCTCCGTAGATCAGGCTGACATCACCGTAGCCATTATGATGTCAACTTCAGAACCCGGGGGGAAAGAAACATGCCTCACAGCTGAACCATGTCCAGAGGAGGGTCACTGGACATGGGTGGCTGCAGGGGGGGCAGGGGAGAGAGGAGGGTCGCTGGCCGTGGGTGGCAGGAGGGGGGGCAGGGGAGAGAGGAGGTTCACTGGACATGGGTGGCTGCAGTGGGAGAGGAGGGTCGCTGCACATGTTTGGCTACAGAGGAGCCGAGGAAAACCTTTCTAGCGCCCGTTTCATTTGTGTCAGAAACAGGACTTTTTTAATAGTTTGATAAATAAAGAAACAGGAAAAAGAATGTTGGGGGAATGAGCATTCCTTAATAAGTGTGCGTAATTCAGCCACTTTAAAGAAACAAAAAGGAAATATTAGGAGGAAGAGTATTGTTATACCTCACTGCACATCCTCCTATATAATAATTTTCACCGCCAACGTTCTAATCTTGCTGTCTCAGACCATGGCTCCTTTGCTAGGTCTGCTAGGCTCTGTAGATCGCTGATGTCACTGGACCCATTATGACACGCAACCAATGGATGCACAGGAAAACGTTAGCGGGGAGAAGGAACAGAAAAAGAGAAATGTAAAGAAAAAACAGCCAGCCAGCCAGCCGCGGATACTATTATAACAAACAACCGCGCTCCCGCTGCTTTCTTCCTTCAACACCAGCCTCTACAGTGCTGAGAAAAGAGGCCAAATCACGGACAGGATTTTTTGTTGCCACATGCGCTGCTCCGAAGCCTTTTCCCGGCACCAACATCAAGTTGTCTGCGAGCCCCGCCACTGCTTGCACTGGATGTGGGCTGCAACTCGGGGGTAAGCAATAAGGAGGGTTAGATTGAGAACAGCAGGGGACGGGGTGAGCCCAGGTTTATTAACCTTCCTTGGGTGAGCCTATCTAGCCTATTGTAAGGGTTGAAGCCAGTAAGTGGAGCTTGCCAGCATTGCAGCCATTCTCCTTCACTCAAAACAATAGCAAAAAGTTATTACAAATAACGGACTGTCTCTATGCGTGGTCCATCTGTAAAAAGGGGGCGATGAGGGTCGCTGGGCATGGGAGGGGGGGTCCAGAGAGTGGGGGTGGAAGGGGGTCCTCAGACCATAAATGGGGGGGAGGGGGGCACTCACTCATTCTCTATCTTTCACATACACTCTCTCCGACACACTCTCTGTCTCTCACACACTCTCTCACACAAACACACACACACTCCATCTCTCTCATTCATTCTCTCTCTGACACACACACTCCATCTCTCACACACACTCTCACATACACACTTTCTCTCAAACATACACTCCCGAGGAAAACCTTGTCAGCGCCCGTTTCATTTGTGCCAGAAACGGGCCTTTTTTACCAGTTGCTAGATAAATTCAGGATTGGTGGAAACATACTCTGGATCAAGGGCTTCCTAACCACAAGAACATATCAAGTAAAATCAAATTCAAACATATCATCACCGTGGAAAACAGCCTGTGGAGTACCGCAAGGATCACCGCTATCACCGATCCTAGTCAACTTAATGATGACCCCACTTGCCAAGTCCTTATCCAACCATGGCCTTAACCCTTTCATATATGCAGACGATGTCACAATATACATTCCTTACAAAACCAAACTGACAGAAATCACCAACGAATTCAAGCTCGGCCTGAACATCATGGATTCATGGGCAAATGCATTTCAAGTAAAACTCAATAAGGAAAAACCTCATTGTCTCATCCTCTCATCCCAACACAGCGCGGACATCCCCACAAGTATCAACACCCCAGATCACACCCTTCCTATCTCAGACAGCTTGAAAATCCTTGGCGTTACAATGGACTGTAACTTAACACTAGAGAGCCAAGTGGCATCCACAACAAAGAAAATGTTCCACTCAATGTGGAAACTCAAACGCATGAAGCAATTCTTCCTGAGGCAAACATTTCACAACCTGATACAATCAATGGTACTAAGCCACTTAGATTACTGCAATGAAATTTATGTGGGATGTAAGAACAAACCTTAAAGAAACTTCAGACCGCTGAAAACACGGCAGCTAGGCTTATATTTGGTAAAACGCGATTTGAAAGCGCAAAGCCCGTCCGCAAAAAACTACACTGGCTCCCAATCAAAGTACGCATCGCCTTCAAAATCTGCACCCTGGTTCACAAAATCATCTACTGAGAAGCCACGAGTTACATGACAGACTTGATCGACTTACCAATTAGAAATACATCCGAATCAACATGATCTTATCTAAATCTGCACTACCCAAGCTGCAAAGGACTTAAATACAAAATAACTTGCGCATCTAGTTTTTCCTACATAAGCACATAACTGTGGAACGCATTACCAAAAGCCTTGAAAACGACGTATGACCACCTAAACTTCTGGAAATCACTAAAAACCAACCTGTTTAAAAAGGCATACCCTACCAATCCAACTTAAATGCCTAATCTCTGCAACACAACCAAACTAAAGCATGTAATGGACATAACACAACTCTTCCGTTCTCCGATTCCCTAATGTGGCTGTGCCACATGAACTTGATCTTACCACAACATCACCCTGTATTTGTTCACACCAGAGCCTGCAAAGGCCTTTCTGGTACTATGTAAGCCACATTGAGCCTACAAATAGGTGGGGAAATGTGGGATACAAATGTAATAAATAAATAAATCACTAAGGGAGATTTCTCTGAGATATGTGACTGAAATTTTGAAGATAATTCCTGAAAGAGTACCTCCTATAATAAGAATGTTCTATTTTCCTACTGCTAAGAAGAAATCTAATGTGATACCTATTAAAAATATTCCATCAGTTGTCCTGGATATTTCAGATACTCAATCATCAGATCCATGGACCTATCTACCTCGACTACATTTGTAGTGACTCTAGCATTGAAATTGGATAGAGATTGGTTACTTTTATTTTATTTTTAAGCATAATGATCAATTGTTTCTGAATTGCAAGGATGTTTCTTGACGTTACCAAAGATACTCAGAGGAGTCGTAGGGAATTTTTGCTTATACGCCCTGCTGTCCTTAAATAGGGGGGTCTCTTTCTTAAACCTTCCTTGCAAGTGTATTGTAAAGAACAAATCTACTAAGTATATTTTCCTTCAACCACAGCAGTTAACTACTTTTTTGTCTGCAAACCGTCCAGTAGTTCCAATGGATCAAAAGTTCTCTTTGGTTTTGGCTGCGCTTTCTGAAGTTCATTAAATTGGACAATGAGAGATGTTGACCATCAGTTTGCCTTACTTTTCTAAATGATGGAATTGCAATGTAAATTTCTGTTTTTCTGTTTGAAGTTCTGTACTGGTTTCCTCTCATATTGTGGACTTGAGTGTTTGATAAACATTTTTCCTTATGTTATGTATTACTTTGTTAATTTTTTTTCCTTTTTCACTACACTTTTCTGTATAAGCGTTAGGCTTGATTATTTGTCTTATTACAAATTACAAATCTCAATTTAAAAAAGAACATGATTTGAGGAAATTGAAATAATTGGCACCTACTTAACTACAATTAATGTTACAATGTGTCAGTTCTGATATTTTGTGAAATGTACCATTCAGTCTACTGCCTAAAATGGAACTGGAAAGGACACAGTGAGTCATTGCTTAGAGACATTACTCTTCCCAAAAGTTAATAAACCTGGTTTGGTAGATGATGTAATGATCCTCATGTCTGTGACTCACCAAAAAAAGAGGGGAAGTGCACTGCAGTTACTGTAGGTAGAATGTCATCATTCTGGAACATTGTTGTTGGGTACAAATCGGTGCTTAAGATCACTAGACATAGAACTTACACTTCATTTGACTGAGCCATTGTCATTTAAAATATCAAAATCCAAAGCCTCTGAGGTCTATATTAAATGCTATAGTCAAAACTGAGATATCAAGACCTAAATATTCCACAGAACAGTAAACAAAGTTGTTCACCAATTATCTTTTATCTTTTTAAAGGGAAAGGACCTCAGAAACCACTACTGACACTAGTACATATTTGTCTATTTACCAATAATGTGGTTAGATTTCATTCATTGGTCCAAAAACCCTTACAATTTTTAATTTTTCAAATTTTTTTTATGTTCATTCAAACCATAGTCTTTATTTCATAAATAATTTAGCTTGTACTTATCTTTCAAAATTCAATCCAACGGGTCCTGTTTCACCCAACTATCAGGCTTCTTCAGGGATATGTTATCAACTGTGCAGCTTTAAAATATCAATCTCTTCATGAAATGGGTAGACGTGAATCACTTGTTTACTTTTTCCAAAAATACTAGGACTAGGGGGCACACAATGAAGTTAGAAAGTAGTAAATTTAAAATGAATCAGAGAAAATATTTCTTCACTCAACATGTAATTAAACTCTTGAATTAATTGGCAGAGAATGTAGTAAAAGCAGTTAGCATAGCAGGGTTTAAAAAAGGTTTGGATGGCTTCCTAAAGGAAAAGTCCATAGACCATTATGCTTAAATCATTTTTATTGATGACAACCAGAGCATATACACTTCTGTTTCCTTATAATGACTTCCATCATCAGTTCCAGTATTATTCCCTTCCCACCCTCTCCTCCCCCCTCCCTCCCCCCTCCCCCCTATTCCCCCCCTTTGTTCCAAACTATCTTCTACATACAAGGTTAACTATTTAGCTAAAAATTTGGCTATATATTCAACAGTTGGCTTCGTGCAGCAGGGGGTAAAGTCTTAAGGAGTGGGGTCCATCTTGTCAAGAATTGGTCAAGTTCTTGGCTTGGCCGATCTTTACAGTTTAGTCTCTCCATTCTTAAAAGGGAAATCATCTGGACGCACCATGTTTGGATCCGAGGCCCCTTCACTTCTAACCAGTCAGTGAGAATGGCCTTTTTTGCCACCATCACTGCCTGTTTCACAAAGTCCGTGTTTCCCTTGGGCCTTGATGTACCCAACTCTAGCTTTCCAAACAACATCAAGGGGGTACTTATCCAGGTTGCGTCCCATGTTCTCAAGGTGTATTCCACGATGACCGACCAAAACTTGTGAACTTTCAGACAACTCCAAAACATGTGGCCCAGTGTTGCTCCTTCTCCTCCACATTTTGGGCACGCTCCATCCGAGGATAAGCCCATGTTGAATGCTCTGCGGGGAGAAACATGGAGCCATGCCGCAAACTTATATTGGAGTTCCCAATATGCTGTCCAAGGGGTCGTGCTTCGGATCGTCAACACATGAGACTTAAACACACTTGCTGGTATTGGAGTTGACAAGTCTCCACTCCAAACCTTAGCTTGTTTAGCATAGTCCATTTCCATCTTAGTGTCTTTGATGTGTCTGTGATGGAATGATTGGGGTACCTTCTGTTGCGAGTTCAAAGACAGAGCTGAAGCCAATTCCTCCTGGGCATCTTCTGTCAGTGCCTCCCATGGTAAGCTCAACACATAAAGCTTTAACTGCCAATAGTGGAAGTGATCTTTGGATCCAAAGAGTTGTGCCTCCTTTAAGTCAGTGAATGATTTCAATCTCCCTTCTTCAGTAATAATATTCAACAAATATATTATTCCTTTAGCCTTCCATTTTCCAAATATTTCGTATAGATTGCCAGGAGGGAACGCCGGGTTTCCACACAGCGGCAAGAAGGGAGTGACTCTAGGAGAGCAGTGGTGCAGTTTGCAGATCCATGTCCACGCTTTCTGTAGGGTGGGTAAAATGTGTGACGTCATTAGCGTTGGTACTGGCTTGCATTTCAACCCATGCAAGTAGCTACTGAAATGGTAATTTTTAAAAAGGTTCAATTCAATTTGTGTTGCGGAGAAATCCGTCGTGCCTCGGAACCAGTCATTTAGGTGTCTCATAGCACATGCTACTGATAGTGTTCTAATGTTCATTAAGCCCAAGCCGCCATACTCCGTTGGCGTGCACACCATGTCTAACACTAGCCTCAACCTCTTTCCCTTCCATATAAATTTTTGAAGTGCAGCATTCAGCTTTTGTTCATCTGCTCTACTGAGATGGAGGGGTAGCATCTGAAATCTATAGAGCCAAAAAGGTGCTATCATCATGTTACACACTGCTATATGCCCCAACAGCGAGAGTGGTAGCCCCTGCCATAGTTTCAATTTTGCTACGGTCTCCCTTAACAAGGGGTTTATGTTACGATCATAGAGTTTCGATAAATCTTGTGGGATTTGCACTCTTAAGTACTTAACCTCCACCACTCCCTGTAAGTTAAATTCCCTTTCCCCCTCTTCTACCTGCCCCAGAGGGTATAGTTGCATAATGCTGGATTTTTGGATATTTATCTTAAATCCTGATAACACTCCAAATTGAGATATTTTCTGAATTAGTATTTTAACTGATGAGTTGGGCTACACTGTCACTATCAGCGGATCATCTGCGAATGCCATTGCTTTGATCTTTTCTCCTCCTATTTCCACTCCCGCTATTGATTCCTCCTTAGCCAGAGTCCTTAAAAGAGGTTCTATGGCCAGGAGGAACAATGCTGGGGATAGGGGGCACCCTTGTCTAGTCCCTCTCTTTATGGGAAATTGCCTAGTTCGTTCTCCATTCACTAGCAACGCAGCTCTGGGGTTAGAGTAAAGTGCCATGATCGCCTGGAGAACCCATCCCCCCAGGCCCGTATAGCGTATTACTTCAAATAGATATCCCCAGTCAATGCTATCATACGCTTTCTCTGTGTCTAGGTTGATCAGCGCTGATTTTATCTTCTCTTGTTGGCAATGTCCCATTGTTAATAATACTCACCGCACATTTACTACCGACTGACGATTCCTAACAAAGCCAACCTGCTCCAGGCCTATTAAACTTGGGAGGTGTTGATGTAACCTATTTGAGATCAATTTGGCCAAGATTTTTACTTCAACATTTATCAAGGATATCGGCCGATACGATTCTACTTGCATTTCTACTTTTCCAGGTTTTAAAATCAAGGAAATCAGAGCTTCATTTGTGTGTGGAGGGAAGCTTCATTTTTCCACTACTTCCTCAAAATAGTCTAGAAGAGCCGCTATTGCTGTGGGCCCTAGGATTTTGTAGAATTCACTCGAGAAGCCATCTGGGCCAGGTGCTGAGTGATTAGGCAATGAGTTAATGATTTCTTGTAGCTATTTTCCTGAGATGGGGCTGTTTATGGTCTCTACGACCTCACTAGGGAATTGGGTCATGCCAGCCTGTCTCAGATATTCCTGTATTCCTTCCTGGCTTGGCGTCTGTCTTACTCCATACAGAGAGCCAAAGAATTCCTCCAAAACCCGGGCTACTTTCTCTTTTTCATGTTGGAGTTTCCCTCTCTGGTCTTTTATTACTGTTATCACCCGACTGCCCCCCTGATATTTGACTAATCTGGCCAATAGCGTTCCTGATTTATTACCAAATCTTTGGAGCTTATATTTCCTAAATATTAATGCTCTAGTCGCTCTCTCATGTAGTAATGAATTTAATGCTATTTGTGCCGTTTGCATTTGTTCTTTGAGGTACTTATTGGGGGAGTGTAAGAATCTTCGTTTTGCTTTTTGAAATTTCTGCTCTAAATTGATGATGGCCCAGGACAGCCTTCTTTCTCTCTTAGCCGTGTAGGCAATTATATCCCCCCTTATCACAGCTTTTGCTGCTGGCCAGAATACAAATGGGCGATCTTTGTAGGCTACATTGTTTTCTGAGTAGTCTGCCCACCTACGTTGGATATAACTCTTGAATTCTGTGTTGGCTGATAGATAAGATGGGAATCGCCATCCCCTGGTCCCCGTTCGGCCCCTGGAACCCGCATATCTACCCAGACCATCACATGGTCTGATATTTCTTCAGGGCCTATCTCCGCTGTGCACACCTGGGAAAAGATCTTCTTATCCACTAATACATAATCTATCCTTGAGAATGTTCTATGCGCTCTAGACATATGAGTAAACTCCCTCCCTTCTGGGTTTAATGTCCTCCATACATCTACTACTAACAGGGATTGCATGAATTGATTTAAAGCTCTTTTGCTTTGCCCTCCTTGGGTTGCTCGCCTAGGTATTGAACAGTCTAACCTAGGGTCTGCCACCAAATTGAAGTCACCTAGGATGATTAACGGTAGGGATCTATAGAGGAGGCAAGACTGCACTATTTTGTCATAAAATGATCTCTCATATAAATTCGGACCATACATCCCTACCACTAAATACTCTTTATGATGGAGCCATAGATGTACCATTACATATCTTCCCTGGGAGTCACTTTCTATTAGTTGGGTTTTAGCCACTATTCCTTTCCGGGTTAATATGGCTACTCCTCTTTTCCTCCCTTCAGCCGATGACGCATGGACTTTTCCCACTCAGCTTCGTTTTAACTTTTGTTGTTCTTCTGGTGTTAATCTAGTTTCCTTTAGACATATCACGTCCGCTTTGCTAAATAGATACTTTTGCTCTGTTTTCACAGAAGAAAATCCTGGAGAAGGACTGCTAGGGACTGGCAAAAGTACACCTGAGAATGGAGCGGATAGAGCACCGTTCACGGAAGAGAGTGTTTATCAACTTGGAAAGCTAAAGGTGGACAAAGCCATGGGACCGGACGGGATCCACCCCAGGATATTGAGGGAGTTCAGAGAGGTTCTGGCAGGTCATCTTAAAGATTTGTTTAATAAATCCTTGGAGACGGGAGAGGTTCCGAGGGACTGGAGAACGGCGGAGGTGGTCCCTCTTCACAAAAGTGGTGATAGGGAAGAGGCTGGAAACTACAGGCCGGTAAGCCTCACTTCAGTTATTGGTAAAGTAATGGAAGCGATGCTGAAGGAAAGGATAGTGAATTTCCTGGAAGCAAATAAGTTGCAAGATCCGAGACAACATGGTTTCACCAAAGGGAAATCGTGCCAAACGAATCTCATTGAATTCTTTGACTGGGTGACAGGAGAATTAAATCAAGGACTTGCTATGGACGAAATCTATTTAGATTTCAGCAAAGCTTTCGACACGGTTCCCCACAGGAGGCTCTTGAATAAACTAGATGGGCTGAAGATAGGACCCGAAGTGGTGAACTGGATTAGGAACTGGTTGACGGGCAGACGCCAGAGGGTGGTGGTGAATGGAGTTTGCTCGGAGGAGGGAAAGGTGAGTAGTGGAGTGCCTCAGGGATCGGTGCTGGGGCCGATTCTGTTCAATATATTTGTGAGTGACATTGCCGAAGGGTTACGAGGTAAAGTTTGCCTTTTTGTGGATGACACCAAGATTTGCAACAGAGTGGACACCCCGGAGGGAGTGGAAAACATGAAAAAAGATCTGAAGAAGCTAGAAGAATGGTCTAACATTTGGCAATTAAAATTCAATGCGAAGAAATGCAAAGTGATGCACTTAGGGAGTAGAAATCCAAGGGAGACGTATGTGTTAGGCGGGGAGAGTCTGATTGGCATGGACGGGGAGAGGGATCTTGGGGTGATAGTATCCGAGGACCTGAAGGCGACGAAACAGTGTGACAAGGCGGTGGCTGTAGCGAGAAGATTGCTAGGCTGTATAGGGAGAGGTGTGACCAGCAGAAGAAGGGAGGTTTTAATGCCCCTGTATAAGACGTTGGTGAGGCCCCACCTGGAGTACTGTGTTCAGTTTTGGAGGCCGTACCTTGCGAATGATGTCAAAAAAATGGAAGCGGTGCAAAGAAAAGCTACGAGGATGGTATGGGATTTGCGTTCCAAAACTTATGAAGAGAGACTTGCTGACCTGAACATGTATACCCTGGAGGAAAGGAGGAACAGGGGTGATATGATACAGACGTTCAAATATTTGAAAGGTATTAATCCGCAAACGAATCTTTTCCGGAGATGGGAAGGCGGTAGAACGAGAGGACATGAAATGAGATTGAAGGGGGGCAGACTCAGAAAAGATGTCAGGAAGTATTTTTTCACGGAGAGGGTGGTGGATGCTTGGAATGCCCCCCCGCGGGAGGTGGTGGCGATGAAAACAGTAACGGAATTCAAACATGCATGGGATGTGCATAAAGGAATCCTATGCAGAAGGAATGGATCCTCAGAAGCTTAGCTACAATTGGGTGGCAGAGCAGGTGGGGGGAAGAGGGGTTGGTGGTTGGGAGGCGAGGATAGGGGAGGGCAGACTTTTATACGGTCTGTGCCAGAGCCGGTGATGGAAGGCGGGACAGGTGGTTGGGAGGCAGGAAAAACTGCTGGGCAGACTTATACGGTCTGTGCCCTGAGAAAGACAGGTACAAATCAAGGTAAGGTATACACATGAGTTTATCTTGGGCAGACTGGATGGACCGTGCAGGTCTTTTTCTGCCGTCATCTACTATGTTACTATGTTTGTGTCTATTTAGTGCAGCTAATATTTTAGCCCTTTTAATTGGACTTGAGACCCCTCCCATGTTCCAGGTCAGGAACCTTATGGAATTAGCTTTTGTGGTCAGTAGAGATCCTAATATTGTTTATACATTGACTTTTCCCCTTTAACGCCCGTGGTGCCCAGCTCACCTGGACTTCTTGATTTTGATCCTGACCTCTTTCCCTAGGGGGCTGCCTGTCTCTATTGGCCAGTAACATGTATAGGGGTCCCCATCCTAGATTGTCACCTCCCCGGCTGCACCTCTGACATAGCCTAGCCCCTTGTATGTTTCCCTTGGTGCTCTTATTGCTCTTTTGTCCCTCCACCCTTCCTTCTGCCCTCCCCCCCCTTCCCTCTTCTTCTCCATCCCCTACTCTTAGCCCCACACTCTCTATCTGAATGCCGGGTAGAAGAGTAAAGGTCTAATGATGGTGGTATTCCCCCTTCCCACCTTGGCTATGTTTACTACTATAGCATCTGCGCTTATGGTTATAACATATCAACAACTCACAACGTGCTCACATATGAACTTTAACATTTACTTTACATTGTCCTTTGCTGTCCAGGAAGCTGTTTATTATACCAGCTGCTCCTTCCTTTAATTTTAAGAGGTCTGTTCCTCGTTTTTCTTTGCCTGTTATCTGAAATTTGTAATCCCATTAGGTGTGCTCGGTGGTTAGCGTGGTCTCCTGATTCAAAGCAACTTGCGCCTCTGACGGCATTGTAAAGGTCTTCCATGTCCCATCCATTTGGACTTTCAACTGTGCTGGATACAGTAATTTGAAACGCCGTTTCCTGGCCACCAATCTCTGGCAGATAGGGCTGAAGGCTTTCCTTCTTTCCTGCACTGCTAGGGAGTAGTCTTGGAATATCTTGATATGCTCTCCTTCCAGCGTTAAAGTGTCCCATTTAGAGCGGGCCCCTCTCAATATCTCTTCCTTATGTATAAAGTTGTGAACTTTTATGAGCACTGCTCTTGGTCTGGTAGTCGCTGGATTTTTTCTCCCCACTCGATGGGCCCTCTCTAAACATAACGGTCCTGCGCTATCAGATAGCGCAAATTCTGATTTTAACCATCATTCAAGCTGTGTGGGCAAGGTCCGATCGGGTATCGATTCCGGCACCCCAATTAAGCGGAGGTTTGACCTTCTGGACCTGTTCTCGAGGTCGTCAACTTGATGGCGAAGGGCCTGGAGCTCTTGCTGAGTCTCTTTAAAGGCCACTTCTCTGTGGGTTTCCGTATCTTCAATCTCTGATACGCGAACCTCTAGTTCTCCCATTCGGCGAGTCGTGTCGTTCAATAGAGATTCCATTCCTGCCAGCTGATTTGTTAATTTGTGTAGTTCTAGTTCCAATGCCTGTTTTACCGCCTCTGTCAGCTGTGAAAGTTGCTCCGCACTGAAGGTAGAACCGACTTCCTGTTTCGGACTCGCTGCCATCTTTAGTGCCGTCTGCACTCTGGCCTTCTTGCCTTCTCTTTTAATCGTTTTGCCCGACATCGTCCTGGTTTCCCTGGTTACAAATGAGTCCATAGCCCCTAGGGAAGTAGCGATTCCTGTTGTAAGTTCGCTAATTTTCAGCGCGGTTTTAAAGCGTTGGGGGGGGGGGTGATTAACCTGGAGAGACCCAGAAACGTGTCTTCGTCTCTCAATCCATCACGTGACCTCTCCATAGACCATTATTAAAATTGACGGGAAAAATCCACTGCTTATTTCTAGAAGCAGCAGCATAAAATGTATTGTACTATTTTGGGATCTGACCTGGATTGGCCACTGTTGGAAACAGGATTGTGGGCTTGGTGGACCATCGGTCTGTCCCAGTATGGCAATACTTATGTATTTATGTACTTCATCATTCAAATATTTAGCTGAAAATATATAATCAATGTTATTTGAAACATTATAACACAAATATAAACAAACACATTATGAACAAAAATGCTCACTGCTAGAGATCCTGCTGCCTGACCTCTTGCATTGTGAACACTTTCAAAAAATGTTGCTGCCTTATATCAAAAATGTCTGCATATGCACATTATATTATGATTGTGTTTATTTTTATTTTTAATTGCTCAAAAAAAAAGAGAGAAGACATCCAGTGGTTAAAGGACACTTCAGATGTGGGAATTGTTCCATTTGTAATATAACTTTGCAAGTAAATGAATTTACAAATTCAGTGGAGAAGAAAAAAATACTACTTCAACTATTTTTCGAACTGTCGTACAACTTTTGTAACTTGTTATATTATGTCCCTATCAGATGATCTAGAACAGCGGGGCTTAACATCTCTTTTAAGTTTTTTTCACACAAGAATGCTATCTGTAATTCTTTATCTTGAAACACTTAGTGAAGTTTAACAATTTCCCAGTTCTCTGTAATTATTTTTGCTATTTGGTTACCTTTATTGCAATACCTTATTATACAAGTCTGAATCTGTTCTTCCTGCACTGAACAAATGTTTTCTAGTAACAGTCAATTTCTATCATTATATTTCGCTCTTCTATAAGCCTTTTTAACACTTCTTTTCAATATCCTCTTCTTATCAAATTAGTGTATAAAACTTAGCTTGCTCTTTTGAACATGTCTATATGCAATTTTTCAGCATATTCTTAAAATTTGAGAAAATGGTAACTCTTCCTTTAATCTTCTCAGATAACAAATATGAAACCTTAACAGAGTATTTCTGTCTAGTTTTTTGAGCAATTAAAAATAAAAATAAACACAATCATAAGGTTGGAAGTAAGGTACTTAATGGTGGTTGTGTTGTTTTACAGAATGATTTTGTTCTTTCCTATCAATTATAGAGTTCCTCATTTCTTTCTTTTTGAGATTTTATGTCTTACATTTTATTGTAATGTAAACCACTATGACCTGCATCCTGATATACTGGTATATCAAATCTTTTAAATAAACATAAACATGAAAGAGCTTTGCCCAGTCTCACCAGCTTCTTTATGACACTCCCTTAATAACTGCTGGCAGGATAAGGTTATTCCCAGTAGCCCTCCTGACTGAACAGTATTATCACCAAGTCATTTCAGGAGGAGGAGGAGAAGAGAGTAGGTAGAGTTATGGACCCACAATAAATTAAAAAATACAGAGAGAAAGCACTACCATTTGTTGAATTAATTTTCTTCCAATCACTGTGGATAACAGGTAAAAGAACAAGAGGAATCCATATGAGATCCTCTACAGTATAACTTTTATATACTCTTCCCTTCCAAGGTTAACTTAATGTTATTCCCTAAACCCTTGGATTGGTGCAAAGCTGAAAGTCACCAGCTCAGGATCTGGTCAGAATTACAAACATGTAGTCACAAATATCAGTGAAGAGCTATTATGTGTGTATATGATAGATGCTAAGTGATTGAAAAACAAGCACCAGTGGTTCTTTTTTCTTTGTGAGGTTGTCAAGACCCAACATGCCTTTGGAATTGTTGTAAGCCTCTGCTCTGGGAAGGAGGGAGACGTGAGCAGAAGGAAGCAATAGAGGAGAAATAGTACATGATAAAAGGAGAAATGTGCAAGAGGAAGGCAGGCAAGATAAAAAAGAGAACTGGAGAGAAAATAGCAAACGTGCACAACAGAGAGCAGAACAAAGGTGTTGAGAAGAGAGGCAGTATAAGAGAGGTAAAGGAAAAAAGAATTCATTAAATTAATGAGTCAAAATTAAAGGGCAGGCATAGCAGAAAATGAAACAAGCACAGGAAAGTGAAACAGAGGATGAGAAAAGAGAAAAAAAGCAGAGTAGAAAATGAAGCCATAGACACCAAAGGCTGGAAAATTATTGTGTGGCAATTCTTATATCTTGTCTTTCCCTTTTGCCCACTTTGTTCTATATTCATTAACTTACCAGCAGTAATATGTCATCTAGGCAATTCAATGGCTCTGTGGTAAGTGCCGCATAGCTATTTCCTGTGGGATCCCTTACCACCTCCTATTTAGGAGGTGGTAGGGGCTCTCACACTAACCCAGTGGTAACTGGGCAGCATGCAGTGTTGCCCCATTACCGCTGGGTATGCCCCAGCGGAAAAAAATTAAAATTATTTTTGGCACACTGGAAATGGTGCACAGTGGGGGCGGCACTGCCACCTACTCCCGTGGTGAGTCAGTAGTAGTGCCAGATTGGTGTATGACAAAGCGGCAGTAGCTTTTCCTCTGCTTTGTAAAAGGGCCCCTTAATCTGCAATCTTTCTTTCACATGTCAGAATACCTCAACAAAACTGTAGAAAACAACCTAGTAAAGAAAGGATGGAGGAATGGGAAATGGGGAAAAGGGTGATCATTTACCTTACAGAAAAGAGTAGTATGACTGCGTGATTTGGAACTCAAAATATAAGAAGTCAGGGAGGACTCAAGATGACGATGGAGTGAATTGCTGCTATGGAGGCTTCTGAAGTGTTTGCTTTGTATTTTGGAAGCTGTGGAGCTGAAGCAGCATGAGAGAGTTCCTCTGTAGCCTGGGTCCAGAGCTAACCCGAATGAGACTTGGGTTACATGACCATGATTTTTAATTATCTGTGGAGGCTGCAGGCTCCTGAACTTCCAGACCCTCAAAAGATATTAATTGGTCTAGATCATTCTTTCACGGAGTATTTTTCACGGAGAGGGTGGTGGATACTTGGAATACCCTCCCGCAGGAGGTGGTGGAGATGAAAACGGTAATGCCTCAGGGATCGGTGCTGGGGCCGATTCTGTTCAATATATTTGTGAGTGACTTTGCCGAAGGGTTAGAAGGTAAAGTTTGCCTATTTGCGGATCTGAGGAAGCTAGAAGAATAGTCTGAGGTTTGGCAATTAAAATTCAATGCGAAGAAATGCAAAGTGATGCATTTAGGGAGTAGAAACCCACGAGAGACGTATGTGTTAGGCGGGGAGAGTCTGATAGGTACTGAGGGGGAGAGGGATCTTGGGGTGATAGTATCTGAGGATCTGAAGGTGACAAAACAGTGTGACAAGGCGGTGGCCGTAGCGAGAAGGTTGCTAGGCTGTATAGAGAGAGGTGTGATCAGCAGAAGAAAGGAAGTGTTGATGCCCCTGTACAAGTCATTGGTGAGGCCCCACCTGGAGTATTGTGTTCAGTTTTGGAGGCCGTACCTTGCGAAGGATGTTAAAAAACTGGAAGCGGTGCAAAGAAAAGCTACGAGAATGGTATGGGATTTGTGTTCCAAGACGTATGACCAAAGACTTGCTGACCTGAACATGTATACCCTGGAGGAAAGGAGGAACAGGGGTGATATGATACAGACGTTCAAATACTTGAAAGGTATTAATCCGCAAAAAAATCTTTTCCGGAGATGGGAAGGCGGTAGAACGAGAGGACATGAAATGAGATTGAAGGGGGGCAGACTCAAAAAAGATGTCAGGAAGTATTTTTTCACGGAGAGGGTGGTGGATGCTTGGAATGCCCTCCCGCGGGAGGTGGTGGAGATGAAAACGGTAACAGAATTCAAACATGCGTGGGATAGGCATAAAGGAATCCTGTGCAGCAGGAATGGATCCTTAGAAGCTTAGCTGAAATTGGGTGGCGGAGCAGGTGGGGGGAAGAGGGGTTGGTGGTTGGGAGGCTAGGATAGGGGAGGGCAGACTTATACGGTCTGTACCAGAGCCGGTGATGGGAGACGGGACTGGTGGTTGGGAGGCGGGAAATACTGCTGGGCAGACTTATACGTTCTGTGCCCTGAAAAAGGTACAGGTACAAATTCAAGATATGAGTTTATCTTGGGCAGACTGGATGGACCCTGCAGGTCTTTTTCTGCCGTCATCTACTATGTTACTATGTTACTAAACATGCGTGGGATAAACATAAAGGAATCCTGTGCAGAAGGAATGGATCCTCAGGAGCTTAGCCTAGAATGGGTGGCAGAGCTGGTGGTTGAGAGGCGGGGCTAGTGCTGGGCAGACTTATACAGTCTGTGCCGGGGCTGGTGGTTGGGAGGCGGCACTAGTGCTGGGCAGACTTATACGGTCTGTGCCGGGGCTGGTGGTTGGGCAGCAGGGATAGTGCTGGGCAGAATTATACGGTCTGTGCCAGAGCCGGTGGTGGGAGGCAGGGATAGTGCTGGGCAGACTTATACGGTCTGTGCCAGAGCTGGTGGTGGGAGGCGGGACTGGTAGTTGGGAGGCGGGGATAGTGCTGGGCAGACTTATAGGGTCTGTGCGAGAGCTGGTGGTGGGAGGCGGGACTGGTAGTTGGGAGGCGAGGATAGGGCTGGCCAGACTTATACGGTCTGTGTACTGAAGAGGACAGTACAAATAAAAAAGTAGTACATATGAATTTATCTTCTAGGGCAGACTGGATGGACCGTGCAGGTCTTTTTCTGCCGTCATCTACTATGTTTACTATGTTTACTATTCTGTCCTAGATATACGAGATAAAATCCATATGACTCCTTGAGGACCTGGATGCTGTCCTCTGCTAAATTAATATCTTCAACTATGGATGCACACAACCACAATATAACAAATGATTGCAGCACTAAAATGGCTGGAGAAATTAGGTACTATGCTCCATGACAAGTGTGAATGTTCAAAAATAAGAATTAAGTTTATGGGTCAAATTATTGATAGCAAGAGGATCCAACCGAATCCAGAGACGTTTCAATTCATTTTCCAGATGTTGGGGTCTTAGAGTATTACCAAAGTCCATAGGATCTTCAGCATGGTCACAAACTTAGGCAGAAATGTCAAAACCACTGAAGAACCTAAGTTCCCAACATCATGGTATTGGAGTGCAGCACAAAATTCAGCTTTTAAGAAGATTTTTAAAAATGCTACCTAAGCACACCTCCAATTTTGGTCTTCTAGAATTCAAACAGATCAGAATCTGTTATATACCCTAGTTTCAGTTCTCCTTCTCCAAGTCGCATATAAGTGGCAACCCATAGTGCATGCATCATACTCTTACTCCTACTGAGCAGCAATATACTCAAATACTAAGGTTTTCTCTTTCTATGAGGATATGTATAAGATTCAATGTGTCATGGCCAGGTCTACTTGAAGGGAACACCAGGGACCAGGATCAACTACCTTCACATATAACATCTCCCTTTCCCTTCTGGTACTTAGAAGCTGTCAGGAGGTCCCAAGAAGGAGAGAGTAGACATCAGATATCAGATGGAGGAGAAGACAACAGAGGTACTAGATAAGGAACAAACCCAAGATGACAGGCAGAGGCAGAGTCCAAGAACAGGCAGAGGTCAGGCAAGAAGTATAGTTTTTAGCAATAGTCTAGATGAGGTTAGACACCAGGGATCAATGGAGACCAAGGCATTCAGAGCTCCCCAAGAGACCTATCAAAAGACAGAGAAGACTGGGAGCTCCAGGGTGTTTATATATATATATATATATATATATATACTACTACTATTTACTACTATTTAGCATTTCTATAGCGCTACAAGGCATACGCAGCACTGATTATATATATATATATATACACACATTGTACCTCTAGGTGCAGCCAAGGATAGAACAATCTCCTCCAGCCACAGGCTCCCGGTACAGTCAAGAAATAAATGTCCGCCAGCAACTTCAATCTTAAGAACTTTATTCCATGCAGGTTTCTAGTAGACCTGATACACAGTTCCAACAGCTGCATTCACCTTCAATCTTAAGCACATGCAAGCCACCTGAAAGTGTGTGGCAAATAGTCCCCTTTAAGCAGTAGGCTATCAGCACATACCAGGATTCAATACAGGCACACAATCAGCTCCAGTCTGGGCTCTTTATCCAGTGCACAATAAGCAGTAGTTCAATTCCAAATAGAAGCAGTTAATTCAGTACATCATCACAGTTAAATCACAAAGCAGCAGTTTCTACCTTCTATTTTCTTTACCTTCAGGAGGGGTTCCATACTTTAGGGATTTCTCATACCCCAAGGGATTCCCCTTTACATCAGCTTCACTGGTAGATTCAATACTTTAGGGACCTCTATTGCCCAAGGATTTTCAGCCTGCAAATACTTTTGGGACTTTCTCACACCCAAGGGATTTCACCCTGCATCTGCTTCACTCTACCCTCTTCTCTCCTTCTGCTTCTCTCTCTTGAGACTCCTTCCCACCTGCCTAATCAATCCCTGGCTTCTGCTACCACAACCAATCATTCTCCTTCCATTAGCTTCCCCCACACCCATACCAGCTGAGTTAAGCATTAGACTAATGATGAGCTCCTGCACATAGGGTTTCCTATCTTTCTTTCCCCCTAGTGGCAGCCAATCTACACGTCCTGCCAGCTTACAACCATGTCTTCCCCTATTGCAGCTAGGAGTCCAGTCCGGGTTCTTCATCTCACCCCCTAGCTCCTTGTCTGCAATGCCTTCTGGGACTTGTATTTCAGACTGAAACTGCCTTAACCCAACTATCCTGGATGTGACTTTATCATCATCAGGAGGAAGAAGACATTATCAAGCTAAAAAACCTTTGGGCAGAAGCAATTTGGGAGGACCCATGGCTTAAATAATTTTGGAGGATAGATCCTCATATGGGCACAGATATTACAGTGCTCCACCCACCACTGAAGCTGTTTACTAAGCCTTGGCCAGCACATAGACGCATTTGCTCTTGGCCTACATTTTATGATTTTTTGCTGGTCTCCAGTTTGTTCTTGTTGTGAAAAGGGGTTCTAAATAGGAGGTGAGCTCAGGCCTCTTCCTGTTTTTATACTTTTGTCTATTTCTGTCCTATGAAGTGATACCGCTCATAGTAAACATAGTAAACATAGTAGATGACGGCAGAAAAAGACCTGCACGGTCCATCCAGTCTGCCCAACAAGACAGACATATGTGTAAACCTTACCTTGATTTGTACCTGCCTTATTCAGGGCACAGACCGTACAAGTCTGCACAGCAGTACTTCCCGCCTCCCAACCACCAGTTCCGCCTCCCATCACCAGCTCTGGCACAGACTGTATAAGTCTGCCCTCCACTATCCTCACCTCCCAACCACCAACCCCTCTTCCCCCCACCTGCTCCGCCACCCAATTTCGACTAAGCTTCTGAGGATCCATTCCTTCTGCACAGGATTCCTTTATGCATATCCCATGCATGTTTGAATTCCATTACCGTATTAATCTCCACCACCTCCCGCGAGAGGGCATTCCAAGCATCCACCACCCTCTCTATGAAAAAATACTTCCTGACATCTTTCCTGAGGCTGCCCCCCTTCAACTTCATTTCATGTCCTCTCGTTCTACCGCCTTCCCATCTCCGGAAAAGATTTGTTTGCGGATTAATACCTTTCAAATATTTGAACGTCTGTATCATATCACCCCTGTTCCACTTTTCCTCCAGGGTATACATGTTCAGGTCAGCAAGTCTCTCTTCATACGTCTTGGAACGCAAATCCCGTACCATTCTCATAGCTTTTCTTTGCACCGCTTCCATTTTTTTAACATCCTTCGCAAGGTACGGCCTCCAAACCTGAACACAATACTCCAGGTGGGGCCTCACCGACTTGTACAAGGGCATCAACACTTCCTTTCTTCTGCTGATCACACCTCTCTCTATACAGCCTAGCAACCTTCTCGCTACGGCCACCGCCTTGTCACACTGTTTCATCACCTTCAGATCCTCGGATAGATCATTGGTCTATTCCTAGATTCCTTGGGCTGATTGGTCCATGTAGAATATTTCTAGTAATTGGCTCCCTAGATAATATATCTAGGATTATATACTTCCAGTTACTAGAAATATTCTACATGGACCAATCAGCCCAAGGAATCTAGGAATAGACCAATGAGGGATGTCACTTCATAGGACAGAAATAGACAAGAGTATAAAAACAGGAAGAGGCCTGAGCTCACCTCCTATTTAGAACCCCTTTTCCCTACAAGAACAAACTGGAGACCAGCAAAAAATCATAAAATGTAGGCCAAGAGCAAATGCGTCTATGTGCTGGCCAAGGCTTAGTAAACAGCTTCAGTGGTGGGTGGAGCACTGTAATATCTGTGCCCATATGAGGATCTATCCTCCAAAATTATTTAAGCCATGGGTCCTCCCAAATTGCTTCTGCCCAAAGGTTTTTTAGCTTGATAATGTCTTCTTCCTCCTGATGATCAGCTATTTTTGTAGATTTATGAAAGTCACTCAGTTGTCCAGTACCACTTCAAGAGCAGTTATTTAAAAATGAAGCCCATGAATTCTGAAGTGGAGTTACAACGAGCAGGTAATCTCTGATTATGCACCACAATGCACTTTGGACCTTTTCCATAGTTTTGCAGCAGCTTATGGATTTCAGCAATGGGGAAATAGGAGTGATTGGAAAGGTTAAGTATGCATATTGTTTAAAAATACCATCTAGGGAAACAACACATTAAAAAAAAAGTCCAAGACAGAACAAACAACTGCCAAAATGGCTAAATGGTGATACAAAAGAGGCAGATAAAGTTAAATGGACATCTTTAAAAAATTAAAGCAGAAAGTATTTTTTCACTCAATTTATAATCAAGCTGTAGAATTTATTGCTGAAGGAAATGGTCAAAGCAGCTAGCATAGATACATTTAAAAAGAGTAAAGACAAGTTCTTGGAAGAAAAGTACATAAACCATTATTAGCCCAGTAAACTTGGGAAAGCTACCACTTATTCCTGTGAGTGAACAATATAGAACTGATCTATTCTTTGGAATACCAGCAATTATTTGTGACCTGGACAGGCCACTGGCAGAAACAGAATGCAGAGCTTGATGGACCATTGTTCTGACCCAAAATGGCACATCTTATTTGGTCTTGACCATAGCGGGTATTATTTATTGCCATTGGGCACACCTAGCTGTCACATGGCATGCCACTGAGGGGCCGATGCACAGAAGTCTCTGTAAAGCACCGCATGCTATTTCCACCTCAGAAATAGCAGGCAATGCTAAAAAGAATGTATGCAAATGAGCAGCTCACAAAAACAGCAAGTAGCTCAGTAGGAGGCAAGGCAGTCTCTAAACTGCGCAGGGCAGTCATTCACTAAGCAAAGGCTTCTCTGCATATGCTTTTTCAGCGTGTGCTACAAGCTGCATGTATGAAAGCCGGGTGTAGCTTTTTTGTTTTCAAACTTTTTGTTTTAATTGCCATTCGCTGCCACAGCTGGCTCCCTCGCTGTCCACTGCCACCCCCTTGCACAGCAGCATCTGTGTGATGCGCAGCTTGCAATAGGTCCTGTTGGGGGGGTGGAGGGGGAATATCACAGGCTCTACCATGAACCTTCCACATTTCCTAGATTGTGACTGTCTAAGAAGAGGAGGGCAAAGCCCCCTGGCTCTTTTGGGAAAAGGAGGCAGGGTGCTAAGGCAATCGGCACCCTTGGATTTTTTAAATTATTGATTTTTTTGCTGCAGTGAGAAGGGAAAATCTGAACGGGACCCGCAAGATATCAGTACTTCCATTATACTTGTAACTAGTCACATCTTCCTCATCTGGAAATACACAGCAGACTGCTCTGTCAGTCATACAATGGCTGCTCCTGACCTCCTGTAAAAATTTCACAGTAAAAGGAAAGGGCTGCTTCTATGCATTGCTCGGAAAACAGCTGTGCACATTTGAATGCTTAATAGCTCATTTAAATAGATTAGCATAGGATTCCCATTGTCTACTGCCCCACATGGTAAAAGGTCCACAGAACCCCTTTGTGCATCTCCCACTGAATAACATGCTTGCTGCAGCGGCTGGAACCAGTCCTAAAAGCACGTTGCTGGCTCGGTAGACTTTGTGCATCAGGCTCCGAGTCACATTCTGAGGAAACTACCACCAGAACCATACCCTGGCAGTGGGTCCATTTCCCCCCCTCTAATAAGAGGTATCTGGCCAGGAAGAGACAACCTCCAGCTTTTTTGAGAAGCTATATCATACTTGAAAATTCTTTAAATGTTGAAATAAAGTCTCACGGTTGACAATGTAGAATTTTCCTGATAGGCAGCCATAGATTTAGGTAATGTTTCCTAGTCTTCAGAGAATTTGATAGCATTTACATTTGCTTATAGAGGGTATTGTTTGTTTGAGAAATGATTATCCCTCTTATTCAGTAACGTGAATGTGATTTGAGTACTATAAATTTCAAGGCCACTAGATGGCACTGGACACAGTTGAGGGAGGGTGGTCTAGATAGAAATAAAATTAGTTTTGTTTTCCAGCTCAGGTTGGCATCTAGCTCTCTTTAACACCTCAGTGCTCAAGATGCTTCTTCAGTTTTAAAAGGGAGTAAATTGAGAGAATGTAACCAGTAATTTAAGAAGTGTACATAACATCACGGTGGTGTGTAAAGTCTCAAAGAATGAGTCTGATAAGAGTTAAAATGAAAAGAAAAGAAAAACAAGGGCTCAGTCTTCAACAGAGTTGAAGCAGACGAGAGGCTTCTGCCTATTGAAACCCTACTCAGTGTGCCATCCTCCTATTTTCCAGCACAATGGTGATGAATATCCCCTGTGAACACCACAATCCTGTGCAGCTAGTACCAGGGCAGTCCATAGGTACAGTTGGGAAAAAGTCATCAGTTTTGCAGGTACTAGCCATATTCATTGCCATTTTTGCAGTCCAATGTATAACTTACGGGTTGGCGCCTGACCTGGATATTCAATGTCAGTACATGGCCCTGACATTGAATATTTATTTATTTATTTATATTTATTGCATTTGTATCCCACATTTTCCCACCTCTTTGCAGGCTCAATGTGGCTTACAATAAGTCTTGAGTAGTGGAAATATAGTAAGGAATAAACATTTAGTGTTACAGAAGAATCTTTGGTGGGGGGGGGGGGGGCGGCCTTGTCCGGCTCTCGGCGGCCCTGCTTTCAAACAAAAATTTGCTAGGTCTTACTTTCGGAGGAGGCCTTATATCTACCAATTCAGGAAAACCTCTACTAGGTCTTACTTTCGGGGAAACAGGGTATGTGTGGAGGAGTTATGTATATTCACATTGGTTGATCTTTGTGGTAAGCCTTGTTAAAGAGATGGGTCTTCAGTAGTTTGCGGAAGTTTGTTAGTTCGTAAATCGTTTTTAAGTTGTGTGGCAGTGCGTTCCATAACTGTGTACAGATTAGATTCAGCCTTTAGTAGCTTTAAAAACGCAGACCACTGTGGGCTGCATATCAGGCAGTAAGTTTATATGACAATAAAAGAGTGGGCATGTTTATATGCTAGATTCTAGAATTCTAGGACCCAATAGTCAAACATGCATTTGGTAGCTGTTGCTAAACATACAAGTCTGCTATCTCTGACTTTTCGGAGGCAATATGTTTCTAGATATTGTCAGCAAAAATCCCTCTAATTGCCATGATACTATCAGGATAGTGCTGGACAGTTAGGGCAAAGGACTAGTTCTATATATAGCAGTGATATTCAGCCACTATCCTATAGTTAAGCAGTTAATTTAGACCTGCAAAAAATCAGCCCTAAATTAAACTGCTTAGGTAAGTGTAGCATAGCTTACATGATAGCATAGCATTTGAGCCTTCCACTCACTGATAACTTCCCATGGTGTTGCACTCCTTTCCCTTTATCTTTTTTCTCGTTTCAACATCCTGCTTATATGTGAATTTTTCCTGTCTAGTTCTCTCCCCACAACTCCTTGGCTTGTTGTGATAGTTCTGCATTGTAAACCACTAAGAAATACTCTCTGCATCGTCTCCAGTATATCAAGTGTAATCCCCCATTATAATGAGGATTATGGAGCGGTGTTGATTTCTCCTTGGAGTCACTGGGGGGAGGGAGAGAGATATCACTAGTTGGGAGGGAAGCCTCCCAGCCTAAGGGCAGTGTTGTGGAAATAAGTTGCAGAGGGAAATGTTTCTAGTTAGTGATTGACAGTAGTAGTGGAGTTTGAAGGTAATAAAAGTTCCTGTTTGTTTGAACACATGGTCTGTGGTTGCCTTCAACCCTCCAGGACCATAGGAGGAGAGGGGGCATCTTTGAAAGGCCAGATAACCTAAGACTGAATTAAGTGGGGAGTTATTGTCAGCCAAAAGCAGCAACAGTTGGAGAATGAGTGGCAAGAACAGAAAAAGAATTGTTTGGCAGGTTTTCACTGACGTGGCATTGGTGGAGCAAGAGATACTGCGCACTCTTTTCATCTTCACAATTAATAGCGAGACATTACTCACTGTAGAGTTTTGTCCAAACTTGTAGTGGGACTACGTTTACTGTGTTGAATATAGGAAGTCCTCTTATTACTATCATTTAAGAGTTCTGCAATTCCAGTGACCCTTGATGTACGCGCTTCATCGCCGAAATATGGCCCGTGTCGGGCCTTCTCAATAAAGAATTCTTCATTGTCATTTTTCTGGAGGTCAACGTGTGCTTCTTTTTATATTGACCTTTTGGTGTACTCTTTTACTCTTTTTCGATTGACCAGAGAACAGAAAAAGAAAAGGTTTGTTTGATGTAGCCTGGGTTGGTTGGAGAACTGAGCTGGTTGGTGAGACCCGGGTTGCACAAACTGATGCCCAGGTTACACAAACCGGTGCAATGGAAGAGACTTTCTTTTGACCAATGATTACAAATTTGATTTTCTGGTGTAGGAGGAGTGTGGCATGAGGTTAATAAAAAGCCCAGAGGGACTGTGTGTAACCCGCTCCTCTCACTTAGCTGTGAGGGTCTACTCCGTGAGTCAATCTTGGGGTTTGGGAGACTGGGTATGAACTACTCACTTCAGGTTCCCTCCGGATCTCATACAGGAACCACACAGCAGTCAGGAGAGTCAAGAACATTAACTGAACTTTATTTAACAACTGGAACTCTGCATCTATTGTCATGAAAGTCCTCAGAATGCAGCCATGATGGTAACCAGACTCGATCCTACATAGTCACAAGAGCATACAATCTTTCCTTCTTGGGCTATGCTCAAATGCAAAACCCCTTTCGCCTGACCTGTAGCCAGTTGACACCTCACAATCAACTTCCCTGATGTAGCACCATTACCAATGGAGATTTGGATCCAGCATTAACTGTCCAAGCCTTTCAGGGCTTTACCCTGAAAAAAAATCACCAGCCACAGGCAGACGGTATCCTACCCTTGAGCCCAGTTTGAGGCACGACTCCCCAATTTCAGTCCACAGGTTGGCTCCTCTAATTGGCTCAGGAGATTAACAGCAATGACCCTGATCCTGCTCCTCTTTCAGGGTTGGCTCAGCAGGTATCCCTCTTTCGTTCTAATGGGTCACTTGGCAGGGGTTATAAATTTCTTAAACACAGGCTATCAAGGACAACTCTTATAGTACTGTCCTTCCTTACATAGTAATCATCAGCTCCACCCCACACTGAGATTCCACAAATCAGGACATCCTTAGGTATGAGATGGACTCATGACTTTCTTCTATGCTGGACTCCTCCTATTCAGGGCTCCAATATAGCAAAGGTTTACATTCTCCCCCCAGATGGAAACCACTTGCCCTCATTAATCTTTAACATGATATCAACCTTTTCAATATCTCATTTCCTGCAATTAAACTTTATTCAACATAATAACTGTTAACTTTATAGCTTTTAACATAAATCTATAATATTCCTTCATAGGGTCTATTACCCAACCTTTATTTAACATACATTCTCATATTAATCACAGCATATTGACGCTTACTGAATCAAGTAATTCTTTTCTTATTGCATCATCACATCTAAGTGGAACAGTTTAAACCATAATGTCTGGACCTGAGTCCTTCTCAGTAGTCATTGCTTAACCATACCACTTAGGATTTGGCTTTTGCAAAATGAAATATCCATATAGCAAACATTTGCCTGTCCATCTTATCAGGGTCCTTTCCTGAGAATGTATCCAAGTAGAAGGGACTCACCGACCACTGCCGGACTCGTTCCCGCATGTCACTCCAGTCTCTGATGGATGATCTTTCTTTCTCCGCTGCTCCTAGGATGGAACTCTCATGGGTGGCACAGGCCTTTCCTTCCTTTGTAGCAAGTTCCAGGCTGGTGGTGTCAGATGTTTAACTGCCTCCATCCCTTTTACAGAGTCCCATTTTGCAATCCAGGAAGCATAACTTCACCGGTGCAGGCTCACTCTTATATGGACACCCGGGACAGATGACTCGTCCCATTACTATGCTCTCCTCCATCGTCAGCTCCACCACAGCTTGCAGTCGATGCGCCATTGCTTGCTGTTGTAACTTGCACGCCAACTCTTCACCTTGCCCTGCTAAGCCACTCCTGCTGTCTTTTATAGAGCAAATATCTACGTTCACTGCATGCACCAGTCCACTGCTCGACAAACATGTGTGTGACATCACTCAGCTCAACGTTCAAAGGCTCTCTGCTGCCTGCCACTTCTGGACACTGTTGCCCTCATCCTTCCCTGGTTGACGTGGGAATCGCTACCACTATGACTCAGCAAATTTCTCCCAGGTACTCCCAGGTGCCTGATAGGGGATATAATTGAGGTCTACAAAATCCTGTGTGGTGTAGAATGAGAAGAAATGAATCAATTTTTTACTCTTTGAAAAAGTACAAAGACTAGGGGACACTCAATGAAGTTACATGGAAATACTTTTAAAACAAATAGGAGGAATTATTTTTTTACTCAATGAATAGTTACGTTCTGGAACTCATTGCCAGAGGATACAGTAACAATGATTAGCATATCTGGGTTTAAAAAAGGTTTGGGCAGATTCCTGGAGGAAAAGTCCATAGTCTGCTATTGAGATAGACATGGGGAAGCCAATGTGTGCCCTAAGATTGGTAGCATGGAATGTTGCTACTATTTGGGGATGTTCCACAACTTTGTGACCTGGATTGGCCACTGTTGGAATCAGGATACTGAGCTAGATAAACCATTGGACTGACCCAGTATGACTATTTTTATGCACTTATTTTGAACAGATTCTGTGTTGGATCCAGACACTCTACACTGCTCTAGAAGCTCAAGTTTTGACTAATGAGGTGATTTCTGAATGATTTTCTTTAGATCATGGGATTCATCAAGGCTGCCCCCCCTAACCTGCCCTCCTTGTTTTGTGCAAGAAACCCCTGGCGCAACAACTCCGACAAGATCGGGCAATGAGGGGATTATGCGGGGACACCTATGAATTTAAAACAGCACTCTTCACTGGCAATTTATTGGTTGCCCTTCAAGCCAACTTAAAGCGATTACAAAGAATTCAAAACACAGCAGCGCGTATGATCTGTAGGGCCCGGAGGGATGACAGAGTAACACATTTACTGCATCATTTGCATTGGCTCCCGGTTGAAGCAAGAGTTAAGTTTAAAACTCTTGTTCTGACTCACAAGGCCTTTTACACATTAAACCCTAGTTACTTGTCGAATTTAACAATTCCTTACACCGCTATGCGAACTCTTAGATCCCTAACAGACAATAGGTTAGTTATTCCCCCTCTTGCTAAGGCTAGATGGGAATCTATATGGAGATCGGCTTTTTTCTATCTGTCCCCTTCCCTTTGGAATGGCCTTCCAAAGGAAATCAGGTTAGAGAAATCATACATCCATTTCCGAAAACTTTTGAAAACTTTCTTTTTTACAAGCTATGTAGAACACAATTCAGCATAAGAGATAAGGTAAAAAAAAAAAAAAAAGGGTAGCTTAACTGTATATTAGATTTTTAATTTGCATTGGTTTTATTATGTAGTTAATTCTGATTTGCTGTGCTTTCCTGTCATGAATGGAATTCCTTTGTTTGTTTATTTGTATGCATTAGTTGTTTTTATACATATGTAAACCGTTCTGTTTTGCAGTTGCAATAAGATACGGTATATAAATCAACATAAATAAATAAATAAATAAAATAAAACCCTTCCTGGATTATAAGATTTTGACACATTTACTGGCTTAAAAATTAACACAGAGAAATAAGTGATGCTAGGTTTGACGACCACAGTAGAACATGAGTGGCAGGGAGATTTTCCTTTAAAATGGGCTTGAGATTAGGATTACCATATTTTGTCCCCCAAAAAGGAGGACACATGCCCTGCCCCCACCACACACCCCACCCCATGTCACACCTTCGCTCGGCCCCCTGTCACACCCTCGCTCCGCCCCTGTCACATTTTCCCCTCTCCCTGTCACCTACCCCGTCGCCCCCCCTCCCCGTCATACCCCTCCCCTTATCTTACTACTGCCCTGGTGGTCTAGTGACCTCTTTGGGGCAGGAAAGAGCCCCCTCTTTCCTGCCCGGAGTGCTGCCCTATATGCATCCTTCCTGTTGGTGATCTTCGGCGCCGATTCAAAATGGCCGCCGAGAGTTGGTCTTGCGAGGTCACTTCAACTCTCGGTGGCCATTTTGAATCGGTGCCGAGGATCACCAACAGGAAGGATGCATGCAGGGCAGTGCTCCGGGCAGGAAAGAGGGAACTCTTTCCTGCCCCGAAGGCGGAAGAGGTCACTAGACCACCAGGGCACTAGTAAGTAAGAGGAGGGGAGGCTAGCAATCTGCCCGTTTGTCCGGATTTCTGGACAAACGGGCAGGCTGGTGGGCGGGCCGTCCGCCCACCAGCCTGCCCATTTGTCCATAAATCTGGACAAACGGGCAGATTGGCAAAACCCACCCGGTTGCCCGGACATGCCCGCAAAACGAGGACATGTCCGGGTAAATCCGGACATATGGTAACCCTACTTGAGATAGGTTTAAATATTTGGGTCTATAGATTCCATTTGATCTCCCTAAGCTATATCAGGTCAACATAGGGCCACTGATGCAATCATAGCATGACTACCTACTCTCTTCGGCAAGTTACATGTAGTAAAAATGATTTTACTGCTGAAATGGCTCTGTCTTGCAGCATTTGCCCATTCTCATTAAACAGTGCTAGAATGCTAGAATAAAGTGTTGAGCAACTTTCTGTCTTAATTACCACACAGCACACAAGTAACAAAAAAAAAAATCAGTTTTCAGATTTTTCCTGAACAAATCCCACACCTTTCACTTCCAAACCACTTTACTTTCACTCAGTACTTAGGAGGTCTTTTACTAAGGCTTATCTCGAGTTTTCTGCAGCAGGGCCCCTAGGAATAAAAGGGGCCCTGCTGAAGATAACTTGAGCTAAGCTATACTAAAATACCCTCTTAATCACTTGCAGAAAAACTAACTTTCAACCACTTTCTGATTCAGAAATCCAACATGCAGAGCTCCCTCACACACATCCTCACTCTTCGATGTCTTCAGCAGGGGCGTAGCTACGGGTGGGCCTGGATGGGCCCAGGCCTGGCCAGTTTTTGATCAGGCCCACCCAGATGTCACCGTGTCTCCTCACCCTCTCCCACCCCGCCGTAGCGCTTGTCTTCTATGCTGTCGGCGCTGCCTCCTCCACATCAGTCTCCGAGTCCGTCTCCCACTCTCGTGGCAGCTTGCGATTTGCTACCGGCACTGCCTGACAGCTGACAGACGCGGTGCAACATCCTGCTCTGGGGGTGGGGCCTTCCCTCTGCTGCGCTGATTCAACTTCCTGTTTACGCAGGGCAGAAGAACGCACGTGGCAGAGGGAAGGTCCTGGTCTGGAGCAGGTCGTCAGCTCCGCGTCTGTGATGTCAGGCAGCGCTGGTAGCAAATTGTAAGCGCTGCCAAGGGGGGGGGGGGGGGGGAGACGGCGACTGTGAGGTGGAGGAGGCAGCACCGATAGCGTCGAATACAAGCGCTGCGGCAGGGGTGGGAAGGTGAGGAAGACAGTGGTCTGCTCGCTCTGCAAGGGGAGGGGGCTGAAGGGAAGGGATAGGTTCTGGACGTGTGTGGGGGCAAGGAGAGGTTCTGGACGTGTGTGGAGGGGTGAGGAAGACAAAGGGGAGTGGGCTGAAGGGAAGGGACAGGTTCTGGATGTGTGTGGGGGCAAGGAGAGGTTCTGGACATGTGTGGGGGGGTGAGAAAGACAAAGGGGAGTGGGTTGAAGGGAAGGGACAGGTTCTGGACGTGTGTGGGGGCAAGGAGAGGTTCTGGACGTGTGGGGGGGTGAGGAAGACAAAGGGGAGTGGGCTGAAGGGAAGGGACAGGTTCTGGACGTGTGTGGGGGAAGGGAGAGGTTCTGGACGTGTGGGGGGGGAGGTGAGGAAGACAAAGGGGAGCGGGCTGAAGGGAAGGGACAGGTTCTGGACGTGTATGGGGGAAGGGAGAGGTTCTGGACAGGTGAGGAAGACAAAGGTGAGCGGGCTGAAGGGAAGGGACAGGTTCTGGACGTGTGTGGGGGAAGGGAGAGGTTCTGGACGTGTGGGGGAGGAGGTGAGGAAGACAAAGTGGAGTGGGCTGAAGGGAGAGGTTCTGGACGTGTGTGGGGGAAGGGAGAGGTTCTGGACGTGTGGGGGGGGGGGGGAGGTGAGGAAGACAAAGGGGAGCGGGCTGAAGGGAAGGGACAGGTTCTGGATGTGTGTGTGAGCATCAAGGAAGGAGTGGGGGAAATCCTGGCCACACTGGATCACAGGAGAGGGGGGCAAGACAAAAGAGAGAAGTGACAGGAAGATGCTGGGAGGGGGTGAAGGTAGGGAGAGGAGAGGGAGCAGATGCTGGGCTAGAAGGGTGGAGGGAGAGAGACACTGGGAAAGGTGGAACCATGTGGGAGAGGCCAAGGGGGTGGCAAGGAAATAAACGTGAGGAAGATGGTGATTACAGGGGAAAGAAATATGGTAATGGGGAATAGATTGAAGATGGAAGGGAATGGATGGCTGGGGAAGTAGAGAGATGGGGAATAGGAGAACTAGTGTGTGGAAAGGAAATGGAAATCTGACAGATATCTGAAAAGTAAAACAAAGGAAAAGGGGTTAGGATAAAATTTGGGTGGACAGAGAAAAGGAAAGAAAAAAAGAGGAAAGAGCTAAAATGGAAAGGTCAATATGTCAGAGGCAAGTGAAGTGAGGGAATGGAACAAGAGAGGAGAAAAAGACAAATGGACAGCAGCTGCTTGAAGAAGAAATAGCAGAAAGATTGGAAAGTTCAAAAGAGAACCTGGATCAACATGATGGAAAAGTAATTTTCTTTTTCCATCAGGCATTTTATTTTATTTTGAATCTTAACTGAAATATAATAACTTGAGAAATGTGCATAGCGGATGTCACTTTCCTCATGAGCTAAAGTGTTTCTGTTTTTATTTTGAGTTGGGAGGTGCTGGGGGAGAGGTGGAGAATAGGGGGAGGAAGGGGCGGGGCAGAGAAAATTTTGTGCCCACCCACTTTGGGCTGAGGCCCACCCAAAATTGGCTGTCTAGCTACTCCACTGGTCTTCAGCCCCTCTCCCTACTTTCAGGCAAGCTGTTGTTAAGGGAGAAAGTGACTCAGTTACCAGCTGACCTCTGCTAGCCAATCAGGTCTCAGATCACAGGATGTTTTGAAGCATGGACCTTAAATAAACTTTTCTCAGTCTCCATTTTGAAAAATAATTTCTCCATAGAGAATAATGGAAAAGTTACATTTTTAACAAAAATACCACAAAAATTACTACGAAATTTATTCAAAATGTCATTTATCCATTAGTGCCATCAAACTACACATACTGTACTTTTTTCAAACATTTTAACAAACATTTAAGGACATTTACACATTTTTGTCAAAACTCATGTTATGATTCTGCCGGTTTGGCTGAGGGGGAGGGGGGGACGTCTCTTCTGATTGGCTGCCAGGGGTTGTGCTGACGTCAAGGGATAGTACTTTAGCCTGCAGCTGAAGAGTTTCTCTGCTTTTGCGTTACTTACGCTTGGTGGTAACTGGAAAGCCTGATAGTTTTCTCTCAGAAAGTGCTCTAGGTTCTGACAGGGATATGTGTTGTGTTAGAGTATTCTTTTCCTTCCCTCTGGGTTAGCTGCTGCTGTGTGTGTGCCTAGCTCTGTAATCAGGGTCAGCTGCTTGTTTGTTTAGTGGGGGCTGGGCATTGCTCAGCCTCCGGGGCTCTGGGCTGAGTGAGAGCTTCTCCTTTGTTTGTTTGTTTTAAGGATTTCTCTTCCCAGTGTCCCGGCCTGCTGGCTCAGTGAGTTTAACCCTTTGTGTACTGTGTGTATGGTGTTCCTGCCTCTGCCAGTGTGTTTGTTCTATCGGTCCTGCTCCCTCTCGGGGAAGGGAAGCATTCTCTCTGATTGTTTGTTGATTTATGGAACTCTCTCTCTGCTGGCTCTACAAGCTTAACCCTTTGTGTTCTGTTTGCCTCTGTCTACAGTGGGTTTGAGGCAAAGGCTTTCTGCCTTCCTTTTGTGTCTGGTTCCTCTGGCTTCTGCCTGGGGCTTCCTACCCGGGGGGGGGGGGGGGGTTGCTGTGTTAGTCCCCTGTCCTGCGCTAGTCTCCCTCTGCCCTATTGCTGGTGTTCAGTGCGTGTCTGGCACCTTGGGGCCCAGGGGGCCCTCTGGGTTCTTTCACCCCTCCCTGTGTGTGATTGGGTTCCAGTTCAGCCGTGAGGCTCGCACGAGTGACTCTGTGTGCGTGGGTTCCGGTTCGGCCGTGAGGCCCACCTGTATGCCTATTTCCCTTCTTCCTGAGGGACTGCGGGGAGGGGTAGCTTAGGGGTATTGGATAGCTGGGGTGTGTGGTGGTGGGTCAGTCTCCCCTTGGCCTCGGCCAGGGCCCAAGGGCTCACGACCAACCCAATGGATTACAGAACGCAAAAGCCATGAGCTCGACCGATCAATCCCCCATGCAGCTGCTCCAGCAATTGCATGCTCAGCTACAACAGGTATCGGGAGTCGTGAACGCACTGTCTCAACAGGTAGACACGCTGACCGTCACGGGGGCTGTGGAGGGCCCGCCAGCTTCTACTCCGCCGGGTCCCCACGCATGCGGCCGAGGGATTCGGGTGGCTACACCCCCGAGGTACGAGGGCGACAGTAAGACCTGCCGGGGGTTCCTCAATCAATGGCAAATTGTCTTCGAGTTGCAGGCCCGGGATTTTCCTTCAGATCGGGCGAAGGTGGCTTATATTATCTCTCTACTGGCAGGCCCCGCTCTGGCCTAGGCCTCGCCCTTATGGGAGAAGAAGGATCCCCTCCTGGATAATTTGGCAGAGTTCTTGAAACAATTTCGGCTCATCTTTGAGGAACCCGGGAAGCCCTCTTCGGCGGCGACTCAGCTGTTGAACCTACATCAGGGGCGACTCTCTCTGGGTGAGTACGCCATCCAGTTTTGGACCTTGGCCGCGGTGCTAGGTTGGGATAATCCAAGCCTGACCGGTATTCTGGCATGGGGTCTCGGCCAACATTAAGGACGAACTCACAGGCCGGGAGCTGCCCTCAGATCTGAACGACCTCATCAGTCTCTGCACCCAGGTGGACATCCGGTTCAGGGAGCGGGCCTGTGAACATCGCGCTGGTCAGCAGGTTGCAGGGGCTAACTCGAGGAGCTCGCACAAGAGCCCTGCTTCCCAGTCGCTGGGTGCGCCCAACGGGTCTGAACCTATACAGGTTGACCAGGCGGCTCAGGAGAGACAGCGGAGACGCTCTAAGGGGCTGTGCCTGCATTGTGGAGTGAAGGGGCACTTTGTCCGTGAGTGCCCGAAGAGAAAGAAGTCTGGAAACCAGCAGCCCTGATATCGGCTAAGGAGACCGGGTCAGGGCCAAAGTCCGTCTCCCCTTGGATGCAGGTTTTGGTGCCAGTTCTACTGGCGATTAAGGATACCCCTTGTTTTGAGGCGCTAGTCGACTCAGGGGCGGGAGGCAACTTTATCAGCGTGGACCTGGTGCGGGTTCATCAAATTCCTACGATGGAGCTACCTCAGTCCATCACTGTCTCAGCGGCTTGGGGACTGGTTCGGGGAGTTCTCCGCTCCAGGACCATGCCTATGACCATACGGGTAGGAGTCTTACACAAAGAAGTTATCTCCTTCTACGTCCTTCCGTTGGCCACTGAGGCCATAATCCTGGGATTACCCTGGCTTCGCCTGCATAACCCCTGCATTGATTGCGCCTGGGGTGAATTGACGGCGTGGGGCCCAGGCTGCCAGAAGGACTGTTTGGATAAGGTCTCGCCAGCCCCAGTGACGCTTCCTTTGGATCAAGCCAATGTTATGTTACCGGGGCCATACAGATCCTTTGGAGATGTTTTTTCCAAACAGCAAGCAGAGATTCTGCCTCCCCATCGCTCCTATGACTGTGCCATAGAGCTACTACCAGGCACTGAACCTCCCCGTGGCCGCGTATACCCCCTATCCCAGCCAGAGACGGAAGCCATGTCCCAGTATATTCGAGAGAACCTAGCTCGAGGCTTCATCCGGCCCTCTAAATCGCTCGCGGGGGCTGGATTCTTCTTCGTGGAGAAGAAGGATGGGGGGTTGCGGCCCTGTATTGACTACAGGGGACTCAATGCCATCACGCGGAAGGACAAATACCCCCTTCCCTTGATTTCTGAGATGTTTGATCGCCTCCAGGGGGCCAGATCTTCTCCAGGCTCGATCTCAGGGGGGCCTATAACCTTGTGCGGATCAAGGAGAGGGATGAGTGGAAGACGGCATTTAACACCCGCGACGGGCATTACGAATACCTGGTAATGCCGTTTGGACTTGCTAATGCTCCAGCTGTCTTCCAAGCCTTCATGAATGACATCTTCAGGGATCTCCTGTATAAGTTTGTGATGGTCTACTTGGACGACATTTTGATTTTTTCAAGGGCTGAGGAAGAGCACCGGGAGAACGTGAAGACCGTATTGCAGCGGTTGAGGGAGAACCACCTCTATGTGAAATTGGAAAAATGTGAATTCCATTGCTCCGAACTGCTCTTCCTGGGGTGCATCATTTCTAACCACGGGCTACATATGGACCCCAGTAAGCTGACAGCCATCCTGCACTGGCAGCAACCTATGGGGCGTAAGGCTCTACAGTGCTTCTTAGGTTTTGCAAACTACTATAGGCAGTTTATTTGGAATTATTTGTCCCTGACTGCCCCTCCTACTGCCTTGACTAAGAAGAACGCTGACGCCCGCAACTGGTCGCCTGAGGCGTGTCAGGCCTTTGAGAATCTGAAACAGGCATTTGTTAGAGCTCCAGTGTTGCGCCATCCCAACCCGACAAATACATTTTTCGTGGAAGTGGACGCATCATCGGTTGGCGTAGGAGCAGTGCTGTCCCAGGCCCACCCCCAGTGGGAAACTTCTCCCATGTGCATTCTTCTCTAAAAAGTATACCCCTGCCGAGAAGAATTATGCCATCGGGGATCAGGAGCTATTAGCCATTAAATTGGCCCTGGAAGAATGGTGTCATCTGCTGGAAGGGGCGCAGGAGCCCTTCACGGTGTTCACTGACTATAAAAACCTGACTTATTTATGAGAAGCGAGAAGGCTGAATCCTCGCCAGGCCCGGTGGGCACTATTCTTCTCCCGCTTTGATTTCATTCTGACTTATTGTCCAGCGGAGAAGAACATCAAGGCAGACACCCTCTCCAGGTCCATGGAGGCTGACCTGGAGGAAGAACCCCTGCAGTATGTAATTAAACCCGATGTCATTGTGCCCGCGATGATGCTAGCAGTGCCTGCAGGTATGACCTTTGTGCCACCCCGGCTGAGAGAAAGACACTCCAATGGGGGCATGCCTCTCGAATGGCAGGACATCCCGGGATCCTGGGAACCAAGCGGTTCATCTCCCAGCAGTATTGGTGGCCTTCACTTGATCGGGATGTGCAGGAGTTCATGGCTGCCTGCCCTGAGTGCGCCCAGCATAAAGCTGACCGTCGGAGACCCCAGGGATTGCTGATGCCTTTACCGGTACCTGAGAGACCGTGGACCCACATTGCCATGGACTTTGTTACGGATCTGCCCAACTCTGAAGGGCACACAGTTGTCTGGGTAGTGGCGGACCGGTTTTCTAAAATGGCCTACTTCATACTGTAAGGAGTATGGTAAGGAGTCTGGAGAAAGAAAGGGGATGGGGAGGAACCCCAGCTACCAAAAAGGGAAAGAAGGCCCGGTGGGGGTTCCGATCCTGCCCAAAAGGGACATAAGAGTAGAACACTACAAGTCCCAGAAAGCCCCAGGAGAACCCCGGGTAAGGAGAAATAGGGTGCAAAACCAAGAAGCGCCAGAAGAGGGCTGCCCGAAAAGGGGAAAAGCTGAGTCACCACCCTGGTGGAGGAGGTGGCTGAACCGAGGGTGGGGGAAGGAAAAGCAGCCTAGCCCGGTTAATGAGGAAAAGAGAGATCAGCTGGAAAAGGGGTGGGGAGAGGAGAAAATGGACTGGTCTCCAGAGGAGAGAGAAGGAGAGGAGCCAGAGGCAATGGAACAAGGAGAGCCAGAGGAGGTCCCTAAGGAACCGATGGAGCTGTTGGCTCTGACTCAGTCAGAGCAGGAGGTATAAGGGGCTGTCCGGGTCAAGCGGGAGGAGGTCAGGAGAAAAGGCTGACCAAGAGGGTGGGACCCGGAGGCTTTGAGCCCGCGCAAAGCCTTGCTACTCTGTGATACTGTGTTTGAAAAGCCAGGCTACATTTAGGGCTGTGTTTGGAAAGGCCCTGCTGCAAGTGGAACTGTGTTTAAAAGCCTTGCTACCTTTTTGAGACTGTGTTTGAAAAGCCAGGTTACATTTAGGGCTGTGTTTGGAAAGGCCCGGCTGCAAGTGGAACTGTGTTTAAAAGCCTTGCTACTTTGTGATACTGTGTTTGAAAAGCCAGGCTACATTTAGGGCTGTGTTTGGAAAGGCCCTGCTGCAAGTGGAACTGTGTTTAAAAGCCTTGCTACTTTGTGATATTGTGTTTGAAAAGCCTGGCTACATTTAGGGCTGGGTTTGGAAAAGCCCTGCTGCAAGTGGAACTGTGTTTAAAAGCCTTGCTACTTTTTGATACTGTGTTTGAAAAGCCTGGCTACATTTAGGGCTGTGTTGGGAAAAGCCCTGCTGCAAGTGGAACTGTGTTTAAAAGCCTTGCTACCTTTTTGAGACTGTGTTTGAAAAGTCAGGCTACATTTAGGGCTGTGTTTGGAAAGGCCCTGCTGCAAGTGGAACTGTGTTTAAAAGCCTTGCTACCTTTTTGAGACTGTGTTTGAAAAGCCAGGCTACATTTAGGGCTGTGTTTGGAAAAGCCCTGCTGCAAGTGGAACTGTGTTTAAAGGCCTTGCTACTTGTTGAGACCGTGTTTGAAAAGCCGGGCTACATTTAGGACTGTGTTTGGAAAGGCCCTGATGCAATTGGAACTAGGTGTAAAAGCCTTGCTGTAAATTGAAAGGTGCTGGAAACAGCCTGTCTCCCCAGGGAGCCGGGTTTTGAGTTGAAAGATCCCTAAGGAAGTGGGACAACAGAGGAAAAAGGCTCTGAGCTGAGGACCAGCAGGATCTTTTCTACAAATGGTGGCAGTGGTGGGATCTTTCTGCAGGACCTGTCGCTGGAGGTGAGACGGTGACCGGACGGAAGGAGAAGCCCTCGTGAGGGCCAACGCTGAGAAAGGTGCAGACCCATCTTGGGTTCCGGTAAGCGGGCCTAACTTGGGGGGATTAAAGAAAAAAATAAGACTTTCAACATCCAAAAGGGGTAATCGCACTTGGAGGTGGTTTTCTGTTGTTTCTTCCCCAGGTGCGGTTGCCGGTGGGTGGAGATGGATCCCAAGGAGATCTTCGGATGAATGACTCTGCAGTTTCAAAACAACAGGAGCTGACAGCCAAAATAGTCGAGGACTCCCTAACCGCCGCCCGGGATCAACAGCAACCCGTACTGCACATGCTACAGGAGTTTTTTCAGAGCGGGGCTGCCGCTCCCCGGGAGGAGGGAGCCGGAACTAATGGACAGAGGATCGGTGGAGGAGGAGCGGTAGGAACCGTATCACTACATACACTTAACTGGGGGAAGTTGTCAGAACAAGACAATGTGGACGATTTTCTGACGGCCTTTGAGAGAGTGGCTGGGGCGGCGGGGTGGCCCAGAGAGCAATGGGCTGTGAGGTTAGTGCCCTCGTTGTCCGGGGAGGCTTTGGCAGCCTTTAGGGATTTATCCCCAGTAGATGCTGCCAATTATGACAGACTGAAAGAAGCTATTAAGGATAGATATGGCCTCAGTACCCAAGCTTACAGACGTAAGTTTAGAGCCACAAAGTGGGAAAAGGGGACCCCCCCTAAAGCCGTAGCAAACAAACTAAGGGATTTAGTGAAAAAATGGCTAGAGCCCGAGCAACACAGCCTGCAAGAGGTATTGCAGGAGCTGGTGGTGGAGCAATTTCTTCAGGGTCTGCCCGAAGGAATTAGGGCTGAATTAATAAAGAGGGGGTGTAAAACGGTGGAGGGGGTGACTGCGGGGTTGGAGTGCTACCTAGAGGCCCAGCAGTGGGGAACCCCAGGGCTGGAGGGAGGGAAAACTCGGGTGGTGGAGAAAGAGGTTCCTCCCAAAGTTTCCCTCAGCAAGCCAGAGCCCCCGGCGGGGAGTAAGAGGACCGAAGTAGTTGCCGGGCCCAGTAAAAAGGCTGGCCCTTTTGGGAATCGGGTATGCTTCAAATGTGGGAAGCCGGGACATTTAAAAAAGGATTGCCAGTGGAGGGAGGGATGGATCTCTCGGGTGGAAAAAGGGGTAGGCCCCGGTACCTTACTCAGGTTAAGGTGGAGGGGGTGCCCATTACGGCAATGTTGGACTCGGGCGCAGATCAGTCCATGATCTCTAGAGGGCTCTGGGAACAAATACGGAGGAGGAGACCCCCGGGGAGGGAGGTCTATGAAGGGAAAGTGTCCATACAATGTATTCATGGGGCTAAGACGCCTTATGCTCTCCACAGGGTCAACTTACAGGGACCCCTGGGGGACATAAAGTTGGCGGTGGCTATTCTGCCCAGATTACCTCATGAGATGATCTTAGGAAGGGATTGGCCCCAGTTTATGGAATGTATGGGAGAACGAAAAGTGTTGGTTACTACCAGGGCTCAGTCTAGCCGTGAGGCAGATGGGGGCAGGGAGGACCTCGGGGGTGTTTTCCCCTTTCAAGGCGAGGTCCTAGGGGATCCAGGCCGAGAAAGGAAAGGAAAATCTGTGAAAAGAAAGGAACAGAAGGATAGAAGGGAGGCTCTTCAGAGGGTACAGAGGGAAAGTTACCTGCCGGTGGCCCCGGAGGAATTGAGGGAACAGTTTCCCCAATTTCACCGAGAGCAGGCCACAGACCCTACTCTGGAGTATGCGTGGGAGAGGGCCCACCAGGGGGAAGACCAGGTAGCCTCCGGGTTCATGGTGGACGGGAATATATTGTATAGGAAGGTGCCTAGCTGGGAGAACTCGGGGGGGGAGGGAAACAGCTAGTGGTACCCCGGGCGTTTCGTTCTCTGGTGGTAAGGCTGGCCCATGATCATCCCCTGGGGGGGCATAAGGGCTCCCAAGCTACACTAAACCAAATATTGGCCCGGTTTTATTGGCCAGGGATTTATAAGGAGGTGGAAAGATACTGTAAATCCTGTCCCAACTGTCAAAAGGTATCAGACAGATTCCCTCCAAAAGCCCCTTTAATGCCGCTGCCTAGGGTAGACCAACCTGGGAGGAGAATGGCCATGGATATCGTGGGACGGTGACAAGGTCCCAGAGAGGGTTCCTCTACGTGTTAGTGGTGATGGACATTGCCACCCGATATCCATGGGCCCTGCCCTTAAGGAATATTTCGGCGAGGAATATCGCTAGGGAACTTATAAAATTTTTTGCGAGGTTAGGGTTTCCCCAAGAAATATTGACCGACCGGGGGTCCAATTTTATGTCGCAGACATTGAGGCAGGTATGGGAGGCCTTTGGAATAAAGCATATACGCACGGCGGCTTACCATCCCCAAACAAATGGGATGGTGGAACGCTTTAACCGGACCTTAAAGGGTATGCTAAAAAAAGCCTTGGGGGCGGACAGGTCTGGGTGGGACCAGCTTTTACCATTCGTGTTGTACGCCTACCGGGAAAAGGTGCAAGCCTCCTTAGGGGTTTCTCCTTTTGAATTAATGTTTGGGAGGCGCCCCAGGGGTATGTTAGATATAGTGCAGGAGCATTGGGTTCCCCCCGAAACCACAGATAAAACCGTGGTGGAGTATTTACAGGATCTAAGGGGCCGGTTAGACAGGATACAAGAATATGCCCAAGACCAACTAGAACATAGCCAAGAACAACAAAAGGGGTATTATGACAAAGGGACCCGGAAAAGGGAGTTTTCCCCAGGAGACAGGGTCCTGATATTGATTTCGGAGGATCCACATAGGTTCTCCTCCCGGTGGAAAGGACCTTGGGTGGTAAGGAGGAGACTCGGCCCCCTCACCTATGAGGTGGCGAGTGAGAGGGGTAGAGTACAAACATTTCATGTTAATCTAATGAAACCCTGGGTAGCTAGGGTAGGGTATCAAACCTGTGAGGAAGAAAGGGGGGACGAGGAGTTAGGGACCCAAATAAGGGAGATTTTTAAGCACGGCGAGCCCGGAGTTAATCCTCAGTTACCCCAGGAGAAAAGGAAGGAAATAGGAAGGCTCTTAGAGCGCTTTAAGGATGTGTTGACGGCCTGTCCGGGGAGTACCCACTTAGTAGAGCACGAGATAATCACTGAGCCGGGGAAGATCGTAAGGCAAAGGCCCTATAGACTCTCCCCGATGAAGAGGAGGGAAGTCATCACCCAAGTTCAAGAAATGTTAGACTTTGGGGTAATTGAGGAGTCCCATAGTCCTTGGTCTAGCCCGGTAGTGTTAGTGCCTAAGCCTGAAGGCGAATGGAGATTTTGTATTGATTTCAGGCAGCTTAATACGATTCTCCCAAACGGATGCTTATCCTATGCCGTATATAGAAGAGCTAGTGGACCGGTGGGATCTGCCCAGTATTTGACTACTCTCGATTTAACAAAAGGGTACTGGCAAATCCCCCTGTCTCACGAGGCCCAAGCGAAGACCGCTTTTAGTACCCCCATGGGCTTATACCAATTTAAAAGGCTGCCTTTTGGCCTCAATTCAGCTGCGGCCAGCTGCCAACGCTTGCTTGACCAAGTCCTCAGACCACATCAGACCTATGCGGCAGCGTATATGGATGATGTGGTAATCCACAGTGAGGACTGGGACACCCATGTTAAAGCAGGTCGGGGCAGTGCTGCAAGCTTTTCGGGAGGCGGGTCTTACCCTTAACCCAAAAAAGTGTTGCTTTGCCCAATATAGGGTCAAGTACTTAGGCTATAATGTAGGCCGAGGTGAGGTGCGGCCTTTATTGAACAAAGTTCAAAGCATCCAAGAATTTCCCAGACCCAGCCGAAAAAAACAGTTGCGGCGATTCCTAGGTATGGTGGGCTATTACAGGCGATTCATCCCTCACTTTTCCGAAATAGCTACCCCCTTAACCGATATGTTGAAGGGTAAGAACCCGATCAGCTGAAATGGGGGGAGGAGGAGTTACGGGCCCTAGAGCAGATGCAGAATGCCCTGTGCCAGGAACCGGTGTTGAAGGCAGTGGATTTTAGAAAACCTTTTATCCTGCAAACCGATGCTTCGGGTAGGGGGCAAGGGGCGGTGCTGTCTCAAGAACACGAAGAGGCAGAGCACCCTGTTACATAACATAAGTACATAAGTAGTGCCATACTGGGAAAGACCAAAGGTCCATCTAGCCCAGCATCCTGTCACCGACAGTGGCCAATCCAGGTCAAGGGCACCTGGCACGCTCCCCAAACGTAAAAACATTCCAGACAAGTTATACCTAAAAATGCGGAATTTTTCCAAGTCCATTTAATAGCGGTCTATGGACTTGTCCTTTAGGAATCTATCTAACCCCTTTTTAAACTCCGTCAAGCTAACCGCCCGTACCACGTTCTCCGGCAATGAATTCCAGAGTCTAATTACACGTTGGGTGAAGAAAATTTTCTCCGATTCGTTTTAAATTTACCACACTGTAGCTTCAACTCATGCCCTCTAGTCCTAGTATTTTTGGATAGCGTGAACAGTCGCTTCACATCCACCCGATCCATTCCACTCATTATTTTATACACTTCTATCATATCTCCCCTCAGCCGTCTCTTCTCCAAGCTAAAAGCCCTAGCCTTCTCAGCCTCTCTTCATAGGAAAGTCGTCCCATCCCCACTATCATTTTCGTCGCCCTTCGCTGTACCTTTTCCAATTCTACTATATCTTTTTTGAGATACGGAGACCAGTACTGAACACAATACTCCAGGTGCGGTCGCACCATGGAGCGTTACAACGGCATTATAACATCCGCACACCTGGACTCCATACCCTTCCTAATAACACCCAACATTCTATTCGCTTTCCTAGCCGCAGCAGCACACTGAGCAGAAGGTTTCAGCGTATCATCGACGACGACACCCAGATCCCTTTCTTGATCCGTAACTCCTAACGCGGAACCTTGCAAGATGTAGCTATAATTCGGGTTCCTCTTACCCACATGCATCACTTTGCACTTGTCAACATTGAACTTCATCTGCCACTTGCACGCCCATTCTCCCAGTCTCGCAAGGTCCTCCTGTAATCGTTCACATTCCTCCTGCGACTTGACGACCCTGAATAATTTTGTGTCATCGGCGAATTTAATTACCTCACTAGTTATTCCCATCTCTAGGTCATTTATAAATACATTAAAAAGCAACGGACCCAGCACAGACCCCTGCGGGACCCCACTAACTACCCTCCTCCACTGAGAATACTGGCCACGCAATCCTACTCTCTGCTTCCTATCTTTCAACCAGTTCTTAATCCATAATAATACCCTACCTCCGATTCCATGACTCTGCAATTTCTTCAGGAGTCTTTCGTGCGGCACTTTGTCAAACGCCTTCTGAAAATCCAGATATACAATATCAACCGGCTCCCCATTGTCCACATGTTTGCTTACCCCCTCAAAAAAATGCATTAGATTGGTGAGGCAAGACTTCCCTTCACTAAATCCGTGCTGACTTTGTCTCATCAGTCTATGTTTTTGTATATGCTCTGCAATTTTATTCTTAATAATAGCCTCCACCATCTTGCCCGGCACCGACGTCAGACTCACCGGTCTATAATTTCCCGGATCTCCTCTGGAACCCTTCTTAAAAATCGGAGTAACATTGGCTACCCTCCAGTCTTCCGGTACTACACTCGATTTTAGGGACAGATTGCATATTTCTAACAGTAGCTCCGCAAGTTCATTTTTTAGTTCTATTAATACTCTGGGATGAATACCATCAGGTCCCGGTGATTTACTACTCTTCAGCTTGCTGAACTGACCCATTACATCCTCCAAGGTTACAGAGAATTTGTTTAGTTTCTCCGACTCCCCCGCTTCAAATATTCTTTCCGGCACCGGTGTCCCCCCCAAATCCTCCTCGGTGAAGACCGAAGCAAAGAATTCATTTAATTTCTCCGCTACGGCTTTGTCCTCCTTGATCGCCCCTTTAACACCATTTTCGTCCAGCGGCCCAACCGACTCTTTGGCCGGTTTCCTGCTTTTAATGTATCTAAAAAAATTTTTACTATGTATTTTGCTTCCAACGCTAATTTCTTCTCAAAGTCCTTTTTTGCCATCCTTATCTCCGCTTTGCATTTGGCTTGGCATTCCTTATGATCTATCCTGTTACTTTCAGTTGGTTCTCTTCTCCACTTTCTGAAGGATTGTTTTTTGGCTCTAATGATTTCCTTTATCTTACTGTTTAGCCACGCCGGCTGACGTTTAGTCTTTTTTCCCTTTTTTCTAATACGTGGAATATATTTGTCCTGAACCTCCAGGATGGTGTTTTTAAACAGCATCCATGCCTGATGCAAGTTTTTTACTCTGCGAGCTGCTCCTTTCAGTCTTTTTTTCACCATTTTTCTCATTTTGTCGTAATCACCTTTTCTATAGTTAAACGCTAGCGTACTTGATTTCCTAGTTTCACTTCCTTCAATGCCAATATCAAAACCGATCATATTATGATCACTGTTATCAAGCGGCCCTCGTATCGTTACCCCCTGCACTAGATCATGAGCACCACTAAGGACTAAGTCTAGTATTTTTCCTTCTCTTGTCGGCTCCTGAACTAGCTGTTCCATGAAGCTGTCCTTGATTTCATCAAGAAATCCTATGTCCCTTGCGTGTACAGATGTTACATTAACCCAGTCTATATGCGGGTAATTGAAATCCCCCATTATTATTGTGTTGCCCAGTTTGTTTGCGTCCCTGATTTCCTTTAACATTTCCGCATCCGTCTGTTCGTCCTGGCCAGGCGGACGGTAGTACACTCCTATCACTATCCTTTTCCCCTTTGCACATGGAATTTCAATCCACAGTGATTCCAAGGAGTGTTTTGTTTCCTGCAGAATTTTCAATCTATTTGATTCAAGGCTCTCGTTAATATACAATGCTACCCCTCCACCAATCCGATTCACCCTATCACTACGATATAATTTGTACCCCGGTATGACAGTGTCCCACTGGTTATCCTCCTTCCACCAGGTCTCAGAGATGCCTATTATATCTAATTTTTCATTTAGTGCAATATATTCCAACTCCCCCATCTTATTTCTTAGGCTCCTGGCATTCGCATATAGACATTTCAAACTATGTTTGTTGTTCCTAAGTACATCATGCTTAGTACTTGACAGTATTAATTGGCAATCTTTTGTCTGATTTTTATTGTTATTTAAAGATACCCGATCTACTACAATCTCTTTTGCAACCTCACTATCAGGATACTCTATCTTCCCTGTTATGGTGATATCTTTGAAAGATACCTTATCCCGAACCATGCTCTTTTGAGCGACTGTCGGCCTTCCCCCCATTTCTAGTTTAAAAGCTGCTCTATCTCCTTCTTAAACGCCGATGCCAGCAGCCTGGTCCCACTCTGGTTAAGATGGAGCCCATCATTTCGGAATAGGCTCCCCCTTCCCCAGAATGTTGCCCAGTTCCTAACAAATCTAAGCCGAAAACTCCTACCGCAGGAGACCCATTATTCCACCATAGAGAAGGAGTGTCTAGCCATAAGATGGGCGGTGCAAGAATGTACAGTCTATCTGGAAGGGCGCCTCTTCAAATTGGTGACGGACCATGCTCCACTGAAGTGGCTTAATTTAATGAAAAACAACAATGGAAGGCTGATGCGCTGGTATTTAGCCTTGCAACCCTTCCAGTACACAGTGGAGCATCGTCCGGGGAAGTGTCTGGCGAATGTGGACGCCCTATCCCGGGTAGAGGAGGATACAGAGGAGAAGGGAAAACGGGGGGGGAGTGAAAGCTTAAGGGGGGGGGGGGTATGTAAGGGAGTATGGTAAGGAGTCTGGAGAAAGAAAGGGGATGGGGAGGAACCCCAGCTACCAAAAAGGGAAAGAAGGCCCGGTGGGGGTTCCGATCCTGCCCAAAAGGGACATAAGAGTAGAACACTACAAGTCCCAGAAAGCCCCAGGAGAACCCGGGTAAGGAGAAATAGGGTGCAAAACCAAGAAGTGCCAGAAGAGGGCTGCCCGAAAAGGGGAAAAGCTGAGTCACCACCCTGGTGGAGGAGGTGGCTGACCGAGGGTGGGGGAAGGAAAGCAGCCTAGCCCGGTTAATGAGGAAAAGAGAGATCAGCTGGAAAAGGGGTGGGGAGAGGAGAAAATGGACTGGTCTCCAGAGGAGAGAGAAGGAGAGAAGCCAGAGGCAATGGAACAAGGAGAGCCAGAGGAGGTCCCTGAGGAACCGATGGAGCTGTTGGCTCTGACTCAGTCAGAGCAGGAGGTATAAGGGGCTGTCCGGGTCAAGCGGGAGGAGGTCAGGAGAAAAGGCTGACCAAGAGGGTGGGACCCGGAGGCTTTGAGCCCGCGCAAAGCCTTGCTACTCTGTGATACTGTGTTTGAAAAGCCAGGCTACATTTAGGGCTGTGTTTGGAAAGGCCCTGCTGCAAGTGGAACTGTGTTTAAAAGCCTTGCTACCTTTTTGAGACTGTGTTTGAAAAGCCAGGTTACATTTAGGGCTGTGTTTGGAAAGGCCCGGCTGCAAGTGGAACTGTGTTTAAAAGCCTTGCTACTTTGTGATACTGTGTTTGAAAAGCCAGGCTACATTTAGGGCTGTGTTTGGAAAGGCCCTGCTGCAAGTGGAACTGTGTTTAAAAGCCTTGCTACTTTTTGAGACTGTGTTTGAAAAGCCAGGCTACATTTAGGGTTGTGTTTGGAAAGGCCCTGCTGCAAGTGGAACTGTGTTTAAAAGCCTTGCTACCTTTTTGAGACTGTGTTTGAAAAGCCAGGCTACATTTAGGGTTGTGTTTGGAAAGGCCCTGCTGCAAGTGGAACTGTGTTTAAAAGCCTTGCTACCTTTTTGAGACTGTGTTTGAAAAGCCAGGCTACATTTAGGGTTGTGTTTGGAAAGGCCCTGCTGCAAGTGGAACTGTGTTTAAAAGCCTTGCTACCTTTTTGAGACTGTGTTTGAAAAGCCAGGCTACATTTAGGGCTGTGTTTGGAAAAGCCCTGCTGCAAGTGGAACTGTGTTTAAAGGCCTTGCTACTTGTTGAGACTGTGTTTGAAAAGCCGGGCTACATTTAGGGCTGTGTTTGGAAAGGCCCTGATGCAATTGGAACTAGGTGTAAAAGCCTTGCTGTAAATTGAAAGGTGCTGGAAACAGCCTGTCTCCCCAGGGAGCCGGGTTTTGAGTTGAAAGATCCCTAAGGAAGTGGGACAACAGAGGAAAAAGGCTCTGAGCTGAGGACCAGCAGGATCTTTTCTACAATACCCATGCCTACCCTTCCTTCGGCGGTGAAGCTGGCACAGTGTTTCATCAGCGCTATTTTTCGTCTCCATGGTCTGCCAGAATCTATTATTTTTATTTTATTTTATTTATTGCATTTGTATCCCACATTTTCCCACCTCTTTGCGGGCTCAGTGTGGCTTACAATAAGATATGAATAATGGAAATACATTTGTTAACAACTTGGTTATGGGTTACATTGTACAAGTTATGTGAGACCATCGAAGTATCAATTAAGAATATAACAATGGGACATCAACATTGAAACGTTGGAAAGAGACAATAGGAAGCTTAAAGGGCAGTATTAAGACACAGAGACATATGGTGTACATATTCCTGTGAGTAAATGTATGAGTGATGTGGAATTACGGGGGATGAGGGTTAGAAGTGGATGTATGCTGCATTGATGATTAGCGAGTGTGGACTCTATGTGTTTTGGCTCTTGCCATAAATTGTTTCAAACAGATGAGTCTTCAATAATTTGCGGAAGGAGGCTTGTTCGTAAATCGTTCTTAAGTTGCGCGGCAGTGTATTCCAAAGCTGCGTGCTCGTGTGAGAAAAGGTTGACGCGTGTAGCATCTTGTATTTCACGCCCTTGCAATTAGGGAAGTGGAGGTTGAGGTATGTTCTGGATGATCTTTTAGCATTTCTGGTTGGTAGGTCTATCAACTCGGACATATAGGCAGGGGCTTCACCATGAATGATCTTGTGGACTAGTGTGCATACCTTGAAAGTGACGCGTTCCTTAAGTGGAAGCCAGTGTAGTTTCTTTAGTAGTGGTGTTGCCCTTTCATATTTTGGTTTTCCGAAGATGAGTCTGGCTGCTGTGTTCTGGGCTGTTTGAAGTTTCCTCAGTATTTGCTCTTTGCAGCCTGTGTATAGTGAGTTACAGTAATCCAGATGGCTTAGGACGAGGGATTGCACTAGGTTGCGGAAGACGAATCTTGGGAAGAATGGTTTATCCTTTTCAATTTCTACATGCAGTGGAACATCTCTTAGTTGTGTTATTTGCGTGAGCTTCGAGTGTTAGGTGGCGGTCGATAGTGACTCCAAGAATTTTTAGCGTTTCTGAGATTGGAAGGTTTAGGTTTGGTGTGTTATCGCGTTGAATTCATTTGTATTGTATTGGGAGGTGAGTATCAGGCATTTCGTTTTTCTGCATTTAGTTTCAGACGAAATGCATCTGCCCACGTGTTCATGATGTATAGACTTTGATTGATTTTGTTGAAGATTTCTTTGATGTCTTGTTTGAAAGGGATGTATATCGTCACATCATCGGCGTATATACAGTATATGGGTTAAGGTTATGGTTTGATAGGAGTTTTGCTAGAGGGATCATCATTAGGTTGAAGATAGTTGGTGAGAGAGGTGATCCTTGTGGAACTCCACATTCAGGTATCCATGCCTTGGACATGGTTGAATTTGATGTGACTTGATACGAACGCAAGGTTAGGAACCCCTTGAACCAGTTCAGGACATTTCCTCCAATGCCAAAGTATTCTAGTATGTGTAGTAGGATTCCATGGTCGACCATGTCAAATGCGCTTGACATGTCAAATTGTAGGAGGAGTATATTATTGCCAATTGCTATTATTTGTTTAAATTTAGTCATAAGGGTGACTAATACTGTTTCAGTGCTATGGTTCGATCGGAATCCTGATTGGGCATCGTGCAGTATTGAATGTTTGTTTAGATAGTTTGTGAGTTGTTTGGTTACCATTCCTTCGGTTATCTTGGTTATTAGTGGTATGGATGCTACTGGCCTGTAGTTGGTTATTTCGCTTGTGTTTTTCTTTGTATCTTTAGGAATTGGGGTGAGTAAGATTTTTCCTTTTTCTTTTGGGAAGAGTCCGTTTTGTACCATGTAGTTTATATGGTTCATTAGGTCTATTATGAATTGTTGAGGAGAAGATTTCATGAGGCTATTTGGGCATGTGTCTAGTTTGCAATTGGATTTGGCATATCTTTTGAGAGTCTTAGAGATGAGGTCTTCTGATAGTAGTTCGAATTCGGTCCAGGCTCTGTCTGCTGGGTGTGTTCCTTCTTCTGGATCTAGACAGTCCAGAAGAGTGGCGTATTCTATAGTACTAGCGGGTATTTTGTGTTGTAGTAGTATAATTTTCTCCTTGAAGTACTTCGCAAGGTTGTTGACATCTGGCATATCTTTGCCGTTGTTTGTAACTGGTGTGGTATCTAGCAATTTGTTCACGAGGTTAAAGAGTTTGTGTGTGTCTTTGTAGTTGGGTCCTCTTATTGTTTTGTAATGTAGTCTTTTTGTCTGTTTTATGGTGTATTTGTATTTTCTCCGAAGTAGTTTCCAATTGTTTAGTGTTTGTTCGTCTTTCTTTTTGTTCCAAGCTCGTTCTAGTTTTCTGACTTGTGTTTTAAGTTTTTTCAGCTCTTCGGTGAACCATGGGTTTGCTTTTTTCCTGTGTGATGTTCTGGTTTGGATTGGGGCGATTTTGTCTAATGTTGTTGTACATAGGTCGTCCCATTCTTGGAGGAATTGGATGGTGTCAGCGTTTGTTGTCCATTCGTTCTGGTAGATCTGTTGCCAGAATGTTGTGGGGTCTATTTTTCCTCTCGTTGTGTATGTTGTTCGCTCATGTTTATTGGTCGTGTTTAAATGTGTTTTTCGCCAGCAAAGAGTGACATTTGCTTTATGGTGGTCTGACCATAATGTGGGTGTCCATCTTGTGTCAGTGAGTATGATAGTTGAGTCCGATTCGAATTTGTTCGTTATGATATCTAGTGTGTGTCCTTTTTCGTGGGTTGGTAGCATGTTGGGTGCTTGCAGTTCCCAGAGTTTTAGGAATTCTTTGAATTCTCATGTGTTTGGTAAGGTGTCCGATCGAGGAGTACAGTTTGTCTCAAAGTTCTGGAGAGCCCTGAATCGGGCCCTTGAAGTAAAGATGAACTTTTCGTTGGGATATCACCCACAATCCAATGGCCAAACAGAACGAGTGAACCAATGCTTGAAGCAGTTCCTGCGGATGTATGTCAATGAGCACCACAATGACTGGAGTCAGTTGCTGCCTTGGGCAGAATTCGCTCATAACAACCGAGTGAGCTCGGCCACGGGCGCTTCGCCCTTTTACATCGTATATGGACGACATCCGCGGATACCAGCCCCCTTGAAAACCAACTCGGATGTCCCGGCAGCGGCCAATGCGGTGACTTCGCTCCAAGCAATTTGGTCGTCAGTTCAGAAAGCGCTGCGAGTGACCTCCGCTCGTATGAAACGCTAAGCGGATCGGTCTCGCAAAGTGGAACCACGCTTCCAGCCTGGCGACTTGGTGTGGTTGTCCACACGTAATCTTCGTCTGAAGATCTCCTCCTCCCACTTTGCACCTCAATTTGTGGGCCCGTATCCCATTGTGAGGCAAGTGAATCGGGTCTGTTATCAGCTAAAGTTACCACCTACATTACGGGTACATAGCACCTTTCATGTGTCCTTGCTGAAGCCTGTGATTCTGAGAAAAGGGGCTTTGCCTGTGTTGCCTGCTAATCCAGCCATCTCAGCCTCCCAAGGGGAATACGAAGTCTGGGATGTCTTGGATGCAAGGCGCTTCCGGGGACATCTCCAGTATCTCATTGCGTGGAAGGGATATGGACCGGCAGACAACTCCTGGGAGGACGCTACTCATGTCCACGCGCCGGTCTTAGTCAGACAGTTCCATCGCCTTTTCCCTCACAAACCTAAACCTCGTGGCCGGGGTAGGGGGGGCCCTTGAAGGGGGGGTGATGTTATGATTCTGCCGGTTTGGCTGAGGGGGAGGGGGGACGTCTCTTCTGATTGGCTGCCAGGGGTTGTGCTGACGTCAGGGGATAGTACTTTAGCCTGCAGCTGAAGAGTTTCTCTGCATTTGCGTTACTTACGCTTGGTGGTAACTGGAAAGCCTGATAGTTTTCTCTCAGAAAGTGCTCTAGGTTCTGACAGGGATATGTGTTGTGTTAGAGTATTCTTTTCCTTCCCTCTGGGTTAGCTGCTGCTGTGTGTGTGCCTAGCTCTGTAATCAGGGTCAGCTGCTTGTTTGTTTAGTGGGGGCTGGGCATTGCTCAGCCTCCGGGGCTCTGGGCTGAGTGAGAGCTTCTCCTTTGTTTGTTTGTTTTAAGGATTTCTCTTCCCAGTGTCCCGGCCTGCTGGCTCAGTGAGTTTAACCCTTTGTGTACTGTGTGTATGGTGTTCCTGCCTCTGCCAGTGTGTTTGTTCTATCGGTCCTGCTCCCTCTCGGGGAAGGGAAGCATTCTCTCTGATTGTTTGTTGATTTATGGCACTCTCTCTCTGCTGGCTCTACAAGCTTAACCCTTTGTGTTCTGTTTGCCTCTATCTACAGTGGGTTTGAGGGCAAAGGCTTTCTGCCTTCCTTTTGTGTCTGGTTCCTCTGGCTTCTGCCTGGGGCTTCCCACCCCGGGGGGGGGGGGGGGGGGTTGCTGTGTTAGTTCCCCTGTCCTGCGCTAGTCCCCTGGGTGGGTGTGGCCCACTCTGGTCCTTTGTTTCTCCCTCTGCCCTATTGCTGGTGTTCAGCATGTGTCTGGCATCTTGGGGCCCGGGGGGCCCTCTGGGTTCTTTCACCCCTCCCTGTGTGTGATTGGGTTCCAGTTCAGCCGTGAGGCTCGCACGAGTGACTCTGTGTGCGTGGGTTCTGGTTCGGCCGCAAGGCCCACCTGTATGCCTATTTCCCTTCTTCCTGAGGGACTGCGGGGAGGGGTAGCTTAGGGGTATTGGATAGCTGGGGTGTGTGGTGGTGGGTCGGTCTCCCCTTGGCCTCGGCCAGGGCCCAAGGGCTCACGACCAACCCAACGGATTACAAATCACTATCAAAAACTCCCATAAAACCAGAGGTGTCCACTGTAATAAAATTCTGTATCGCTCCACGCACCTCCTTGAGCAACACCCACTGAAATTTAAAGCTCAAAACTGGCCCAAACTAAAACCTTCTTATTTGACGACAAAAAAAAACTTCAAAGTACTGGGCCACTTAAAGAGATTCTCATTAGAATCCCTCAAAAATTAATCCTTTAAATGTCAGCCCAACAGGATCAAAAAATACATTTTAAAAATAAACTAAATAATTTCTTGGGGCACCAGACCCCTTACCTGGTCCCCAGAAGGGTCCTCACTTGATCTCCACCACTGGTCTGGGTCCTGGAGGTCCTCCTGTGTTAGCGGTAAACCACCACGATTTACCATGGCAACCACAGAACTCCAGCTGGGCACCTCAAAAATTGAGGCCTGGCTTCACTTCGAGCCTAGTGCCGGCCTGGGAACGCTATTGCTCATGCTCCAAAAAGTTGCACAAGCTCAGATCCTCCTCCTGCAGGACATTCTGTAGCTCATGTCCAGCTAGGAAACATCACAAACTGGCTGGGCAGCATTGGGAGAGGAGCAGAAAAGTGCAGCTCTGCTCTGGGGACTCTGATTGGGCACCGGAGCCCCAGAAGAAAACACCAGCCTCCAATGACTCCACCTGGGCCAGGAGGCCACCCCCCCCCCCCCCCCCCCCCCCCCCCCCCCGGACGCCAGGTAAAAAAAAAGCCACCAGTTTATATTCTCGCCCTCTTTAACCAAATGTTGTCCCCAACAATTCAAACAAATATTCCAATTTACTAATTCCCATTAACTACCACAAACATTTAAATTTTACAGGGGGTACAAAGTAACCGACTTCAGATCAAAACAGGTGTCACATTTCTTACAACCAGTTTCATTTCAAGACATAATGTTCTATGAGAAAGGTAGGACATGTCCCTTTTGTTGACCTTGTTGAACAACGTGTAGGCTCAATTGCTCTCTCTTACATTGTGTCAGTCTCAACAGATTCTGTTTCACTTTTCACATTCTCAACATCAGCCACATCAGATTCTGTCTCTCTATTCACATTCTCAATTCTAATATGACTATCCTGCTTATAATCGAAATAGAAAAACGCCTATATTGTGATCCAAATCGGGAGATAGACGTTTATCTCACAAAAACGAATAAAGCGGTATAATCGAAAGCCGAATTTGGACGTTTTCAACTGCACTCCGTCGCGTGATGCGGACAAAGTTGATGGGGGTGTGTCGAAGGCGTGGTGAAGGTGGAACTGGGGCGTGGTTATCGGGCGATCAGAGATGGGCGCCTTTCACCGATAATGGAAAAAAAATATGTGTTTTTAGCGAGAATTTAGGGCACTTTTCCTGGACCCTGTTTTTCCATGAATAAGGCCCCAAAAAGTGCCCTAAATGACCAGATGACCACTGGAGGGAATTGGGAATGACCTCCCCTGACTCCCCCAGTGGTCACAAACCCCCTCCCACCACAAAATATGCCATTTCACAACTTTTTATTTTCACCCTCAAAATGTCATACCCACCTCCCTGGCAGCAGTATGCAGGTCACTGGAGCAGTTATTAGGGGGTGCAGTGGACTTCAGGCAGGTGGACCCAGGCCCATCCCCCCCCCCCACCTGTTACACTTGTGCTGGTAAATGGGAGCCCTCCAAACCGCCCCCCAAACCCACTGTACCCACATGTAGGTGCCCCCCTTCACCCCTTAGGGCTATAGTAATGGTGTAGACTGTGGGCAGTGGGTTTGGGGGGGATTTGGGGGGCTCAACACCCAAGGGAAGGGTGCTATGCACCTGGGAGCTGTTTTACCTTGGTTTTTTTTTTTAAAGTGCCCCCTAGGGTGCCCGGTTGGTGTCCTGGCATGTGAGGGGGACCAGTGCACTACGAATCCTGGCCCCTCCCACGAATAAATGTCTTGGAGTTATTCGTTTTTGAGCTGGGCGCTTTCGGTTTCCATTATTACTGAAAAACAAAAACGCCCAGCTCAAAAAAAGATAAACGTCCATGTTTTTCGAAAATACGCTTCGGTCCGCCCCTTCACGGACCCGTTCTCGGAGATAAACGCCCATGGAGATAGACGTTTCCGTTCGATTATGCCCCTCCATGTATAATATACCAATTTTGTTCAGTGGTTGTTTTTCAGGCTTTATAAAATCTTTTTCAACCATTACAGACTTTTTCTTAGGGATTACCTTCTGAGTTACTGGGTCATCTAACGTGTCTTCTACATCCCATGGATACAATTTTAAATGATCCTGCTGAAGAGTTTCTACTTCCCAGCCTTGTTTTGTAAGTGGAAAACACTCTTATTCTCACCAAATACTTCAATTACTTTTTACGGGGTTTCTTCCCGTATATCCTAGATCTTTTCTTTACTCCTGAAACCCAGTTTCCTGATCAACACCCACTGACCAACTGAAAGAGATTCTCTCCTGGCACGCTGATCATAGTATCTTTTCATCTTTTGGCCACTCTCCTCCGATACAGTTTTGGCAATCCCTTGTACTTCCTTCATCTTTTATTTGTGTCTTTTTAACCAATCATCAATACTTTCCACTGTTTCTTCGGGCTCTTCTGGGAGGAGAGAGTGATAAGGGAGAAGCAACTCTCTGACAAGTAAAAGTCGAGCGGGTGTGAATCCTGTGGAGCTATACATATTACTGTAATAAATTTGATTCAATTCAGGTAGATAGTCAGACCAGCTTCTCTTTTTTTCTTCTCTGCAAAGGTCGTCAATATAGAACAGTGGCGTAGCCAAACTGCCAGTTTTGGATGGGCCTGAACCTAAAGTGGGTGGGCGGGCACAAAATTTTCCACAGCAAAATTTAGTCACACTGATCAGATGCATTTGTCACACGGGTAAAGTGCTGTTTTTCAGTGCATCAGGTTTCAGAAAATAATTTATTTAATAGCCTAACACCCTTTTCAATGAGCTTTCAGAGGCCAAAACCTCCTGCCTCAGGTCAGTATAATGCTGTTATGGTATTCTCTCCTGACCTAAGGAAGGAAGTATTGGTCTCTGAAACTTTATTAACACAGGTACCATATTACTTTATCCTAAATTAAAAATAAAATTATTTTCTTTACCTTTGTTGTATGGCCATTTACTTTTTCTCATTGTGTTGCTCCCAGTCTCTAGATTCTGCTTTCCTTCGTCTTTCTCTTGTCAGGGTTTCCTGTCCATTCATCACCTATGGCTTTTCATCTTTTCCTCACCCTTGATCTCCACATGCCCCTTCCTCTTATTCTCAGTCTTTCCTACTCTGTCCTCTCCCTCTTTCCATCCAGCAGCTCCCCTCTTTCTCTCCCCTCTTTCTTTTGCATCGAGTGTCTCCTTTTCTCCCTACCCTTCCATCCAGTGTCTTCCCTCTTTCTCTCCTCATCCTTCCACCATCTACCCTCTCTCCTGATCCTTCCAACTAGTGTCTCTATCTCCCCTCTCCTTCTATCCAGTGTCTCTCTATCTCTCTACCCTTTTCTGTTCAGTCTCCCCTCTCTCTCTCTCTTACATCCTTCCAGTCTCTCCCCTTTCTCTCTGCATCCTTTCATCCATCTCCCCATCTTTCTCTCCCTATCCTCCCATGTCCAGCAGCTCTCTCCCTTCCTTCCATCCAATCCCCTCCTCCTCTCCCTCCCATGTCCAGCAGCTCTCTCCCTTCCCTCTAGTCCCTTCTTCTCCTTTTCCTCCCTTGTCCAGCAGCTCTCCAGCCCCTTCCTCCTCTCCCTCCCATGTCCAATAGCTCTCTCCCTCCCATGTCCAGTAGCTCTCTCTCTTCCAACCAGCACCTGTCCCTTCCCACTCTCCATTCAGTAACTGTCTCTTCCAAATCTTCCTCCTCCCTTCTGTTCGACTCTTCTTTCAGGATCCCATCCAGCCCCTCTCTTCCTCCTTCCAACCAGCAAGTGTCCCTTCCCTTTCTCACTCTGACCCTCCCATCCAGCTCCTGTCCCCTCTGCCATCTTCCCCTTTCCTTCCAGCATCTGACCTCTTTCCCTTCCCCTCCCTCTGACACCCCACTGCTGCTAATGCTCCATCTTAAGCGCCTCGCGTCTGCTGCTCTCTCTGCCCTTCTCTGCCTGCAGCTGTAAGCGATTTGCTCGTCGGCCCTTTCCTTCACCGTGTCCCCCCCCTCACGGAAATAGGAAGGTTACATCAGAGGGCGGACACGGTGAAGGAAGGACCGATGAGCAAATCGCTTTACAGCTGCAGCAGCGCAGAGCAGGCAGAGAGAGCAGCTGAAGCGGGCGCTTCATCACCGTCCAATTCTTCTTTTAAGGTTGGGTTCTGAGTGGGTCTGCTCCTCGACGGAGCTGCGACGCCGGCGGGGTGGATCACCCTGCTTTGGTACGATGATGTTGGGGCGGGCCTGGAGGGAAAGTGGCTGGGCCTGGCCCGTCTATGGCCCACCCGTGGCTACGCCCCTGATATAGAATGCATCATTCTATTAAATCTTTCCACAACACCCATTGCACTGAGGATAGTATGGAGTTGTTCTGGTCTTCTTAACACCATACCACGAGCAAAACTCTTTGATCACCTGTGATTCAAATGCCCTACCTTGGTCAGAATTTATTCTCTCCGGACATCCATAAACTGTAAACCAGCGAGTCACTAACACCTTAGCAATTGTTCTAGCAGTCAGATTCTTAGTTGGCACAGCAATGGTGAAGGCGGGTGAACATGTCCTTCATGATGAGGACATTTTCAAATCCTTTTGTGTCTCTCTCCACCTCCAAAGCCGCAAAACAGCAAAACACTGCAAGTTCTCCTTTGCAACTCAGACACTGCTCCTTGGCATGGAAATTATGTTTACCAATTCCTGATCCAGGCCATCTGCCCAGTAGTAGGTTTTTCTCAGATTTTTTAAGGTTGTATCAGCAGCCCCTCAACATGTCTAGCTAGCAATATTAACAATACAGGCACACATGACATTACATTATCCACAATCCCAGCCTACATGGCTTCTGTTGACATATGGAGTACCTCACACAGAGGCTGCAGGGTAGCCTTGCTACTGGCTTGAGAACAGTACTTCAAACCAGCCAAAAGAAAACTCATCTCCACAGTACAATGGCCAGAGTTTGACACATACACATCAGCAGAGAGAATCGCAAAGCGGATTCATTGCTCAGCAGAAGGGGAGGTGTACTGGAGGGAGTCAGGTCAGGTCACATAGATAGTGGGGCTAGCAGAGAAAGATGGGAGAGGTAGGCCATATGGAGGGGGAGGAGAAGGGAGAAAGCTGCCCAAGGAGGTTTTAATAGGAGTGGAAGTGAGCCTATTGTCAGCAAGCACCTCTCCGTGCTGTCCGCTCTCGACCCGCACCTCTCCGTGCTGTCTGTCTTCACCCACACAATTGGGGCTAATCCACCTCCTAAGAGGAACTGCTTCTGCTCACTTGCAAAAAGTAATTATTCACAGTACCAAATTTATCCTGCAGAGTACTTTATTCCACCGCGGTACCAGTGGGAAAAACAGTATGATCACTGTACCACAGCTGTTGGTCTCCGTGCACTTTGCTTCACTTTTCCAACACACCAAACAAATAACAGTTCAGTCTTAGAATTAGCTAAAGGCTTGGGAAAACCTGTGGTTCAGTCTATTCCTCCGCTCCTCTCTGCTACTGCCTAGGAGTTAGAGGCATTTTCACCACCCTCATTTGCCAGACACCAACACTCTGACAACCTCCCACAAATGTTCAGACTGACCTCCTTCAGGTAATTAATTCTCACAGTTCCATGAAGCAAGACCGCATCTAGGCATTGTCACTTAGCGGCCCCCAAATCTCTGGTTTTTCCTCTCTCTCTGCAGTCTCTTCCTTTTTCCACCTCTCCTTGTCCTGAGCAAAAGAACTCCATTTGCTCCTCACCAACCTCTTTCCTTTCGCTTTCCTCTCCTAGTTCAATCTCCTCCACTCCATGGAGTCTTCCCCCACCCTCTCTCCCAGTGCTGCTCCTCCCCCTGATTATCCTCCATCTCCCAATCACCCCCTGACTCTACTACTGCTGGGAGTTGTGGTACGTTTTCTCTTGTTCCCTCCTCCCTTGCAAGTGTTGCGGGCTCTGTAGTTCTCTTCCCTTTTCATCAGTCTCCTACTCCCTTTTCCCCTCTGAGGGTTTTTCTCCTTTCCTCGCTTACTGTCACTATCAGCTCTTCTCTGCCTTCCTTCTACCTCCTCCTTACATACCCCCCCCCCCCCCGCTTAAGAATCTTTTACCCTCCCGGGGCTTGACTCCTTCATCCTCCTGACTGGCCATTCGGGACAAAATATCTACATTCCCCAACAGCTTCCCCGCCCGATGCTCCACCCGGAACTGAAAGGGTTGCAAGGCCAGGTACCAACGCATAAGTCTGGCATTAGCATTCTTCATCTGCATTAACCATTTCAGGGGGGCATGATCCGTAATGAGCCTAAAGGGACGTCCCTCTAAGTAGTATTGGCACATTTGTGTGGCCCACTTAATGGCCAGACACTCCCTCTCAATTGTGGCGTACCCTTTTTCATGAGGAAGGAGTTTACGGCTCAAATATAACACCGGATGCTCCTCCCCGTCATGAATCTGAGAAAGCACTGCCCCCAACCCCACCCCTGAGGCATCAGTTTGCAGAATGAAAGGTTTTTCCCATTCCACCGCCTTCAACCCGGCTCCTCACATAGCGCTAAACGCAAACACTGAAGGCTCTCTCCTCCCTCCTCCCCCCATTTCAACTGATTCAGCCGATTCCCTTTTAACATGTTAGTTAAAGGCTCTGCTAGCGAGGCGAAATGAGGAATGAACCTGCGGTAATACCCGACTAGACCAAGGAAACTTCAAGCCCTTTTTAGTAGCTGGATACGAAAATTCCCTAATGCTTTGTACTTTATCCAGCAAGGGTCTCACCTGTCCACCCCCCCACCTTATAACCCAGATATTTTACCGCATGCTGCGTGAAGTGACATTTCTGGGGATTAAGTGTGAGCCCCCGATCCCGGAAAAGCCGCTAACACCTTTCTGACCTGCCTCATGTGCGTAGCCAATCCTCACTATGGATGATAACATCATCTAAATAGGCTGCAGCATAAACTCTGATGAGGATGTAAAATCCTATCTAACAAACGCTGCAGGACGCTGCTGCAGAATTCAACCCAAACGGCATCCTCTTAAACTGAAAGAGCCCCAGGGGAGTAGAAAATGCGTCTTGGGCCGAAGCCTCCGCAGATAAAGGAATCTGCCAATATCCCTTGGTCAAGTCCAGCGTAGAACAGGTACTGTGCCGAACCCAACCTATCCAACAACCTCCTCAATGCGCGGCATAGGATAGGCATCCGGAAAAGACAGGGCATTAACCTGGCGGAAGTCAATACAAAACCGCCAGGTATCATCCCTCTTCGGCACCAGCACCACCGGACTTGACCAAGGGCTACATGACTCCTCAATTATGCCATACTCCAACATTTCCCTTCACCTGTCTCACCACCTCTTGTTGTTTAACCGGGGACAGGCCTATAGGGCCTCTGCCTAACCACCTGGCGGGGCTCTATAACAATCTCATGCACCATCAAATGCGTCTCCCCCGGGCAGGGCGTAAGGACATCCTGGAATTCATCCAGGAGTGCCCTAAGTTCCTGCTGCTGACCTTCTTCAATTCTCCAGCAATCTGAGGTTTCAGAGACTTAAAAATGTCCGAGATCTGAGGCCCCAGATCCTCCTCCTCCAACTCCTTAGTACATCTCCCACATCACCTTCCTCTCTCTCCACAACTTCAACACATTAACATGATATGTTTGCTTTCTCCCCATCTCATTCATCACCTCATACGTAACTGGCCCCAATTCCTAGTCCCCTCCACCTACTTTCAAATTTATGAGAGGCATCCGCTATCATTATTATGACTTCTCCCCTTCTTCAAACCTCTCTCTTTCACTCCCTGATCTAATAATGATTTTGGTATTCTTGACTCTTACCCAATCTATCCCGAGCGTAGCCCCCCAACCGTCGCAACCTACCCTTCACTGTCAATAAGATAATGAGACCACCATACAGTCTCCTTTATCCGGACGGCACCCATTGTTCTCTCAGAATATCCAAAATCCCCGAGGAGCCCTCCCGTACATTAATTCAAAAGGAGAAACTCCTAATGAAGCTTGAACACTCTCCCTACAAGTGTATAAGACAAACGGCAGGAGGCGATCCCACTCATCTATACAGCCCCCCAACCCCCTTCGCAAGAGCTTAAGAGTCTTATTAAATCTCTCTACCAGACCATTGGTCTGAGGATGGTAAGCCGCAGTACGAATGTGAAATGCCAAAAGCCTCCCATACTTGAGTCAATGTACGAGAGAGAAAATTAGTGCCTCTATCTGTAAGCACTTCTCGAGGAAACCCCACCGTACAAAAAATATGAATAAGCTCAGCGGTAATCACCTTGGCTGATACAGTAAGTAGGGGCACAGCCCACGGGAAACGAGTGGCCATATCTAACACCACCAAAATATAGACACCCACGTGGAAGTTCACTGTAGATCCCACCACTGCCACCAAATGTCAGCAAGAACCTCTCCGTGCTGTCTGTCTTCACCCACACAATTGGGGCTAATCCACCTCCTAAGAGGAACTGTTTCTGCTCACTTGCAAAAAGTAATTATTCACAGTACCAAATTTATCCTGCAGAGTACTTTATTCCACCGCGGTACCAGTGGGAAAAACAGTATGATCACTGTACCACAGCTGTTGGTCTCCGTGCACTTTGCTTCACTTTTCCAACACACAAACAAATAACAGTTCAGTCTTAGAATTAGCTAAAGACTTGGGAAAACCTGTGGTTCAGTCTATTCCTCCGCTCCTCTCTGCTACTGCCTAGGAGTTAGAGGCATTTTCACCACCCTCATTTGCCAGACACCACACTGACAACCTCCCACAAATGTTCAGACTGACCTCCTTCAGGTAATTAATTCCCACAGTTCCATGAAGCCAGACCGCATCTAGGCATTGTCACTTAGCGGCCCCCAAATCTCTGGCTTCTCTCTCTCTGCAGTCTCTTCCTTTTCCACCTCTCTTTGTCCTGAGCAAAAGAACTCCATTTGCTCCTCACCAACCTCTTTCCTTTCACTTTCCTCTCCTAGTTCAATCTCCTCCACTCCATGGAGTCTTCCCCCACCCTCTCTCCCAGGTGCTGCTCCTCCCCTGATTATCCTCCATCTCCCAATCACCCCCTGACTCTACTACCTGCTGGGAGTTGTGGTACTGTTTCTCTTGTTCCCGCCTCCCTTGCAAGTGTTGCTGGGCTCTGTAGTTCTCTTCCCTTTTCATCACTCTCCTACTCCCTTTTCCCCTCTGAGGGTTTTTCTCCTTTCCTCGCTTACTGTCACTATCAGCTCTTCTCTGCCTTCCTTCTACCTCCTCCTTACACTATCTAGTCCATTGTAAGCAAAGAAGCCGGTTTTATTAATCTGTTTCCACTCCCCCCGCAGCCGTCATTGCCGTTCAGTCGAAACAAAGCAAGCAAACTTATGAGCTGCTGCCTCCACCTTGTCATTTTTTATTGTTGGTCCATCTGTAGCAAGTCTAAAGCTGTTTCTATATAAATAGACAGTGCCTTAAAAGCGGGGGAGAAAAAAATAACAATTGAATATCACTAAATAGCTTCAAAAAATATTGTAGCCGGTAGAAACCGCAATTATAAACTCTATAGGTTGACATTTAACTGGAGGCAAGATGGCGTCCGAGTGAGACGTGAAGGAACTAGCTCCTGTCCCAGCTTCTATCTTTTGTGGAAAAAAAAACATATTCTTCAACACTAATGCCTAAAAGGAGAGGAAGACAACGCGCCAGCCCCGCGACGCCAGTCTTACCTGTTGCTGGAACGATGGATCGATTCCTTATTCCGGGTGGAGTGTCGGGAGCTGCCTCGTTGTTGCAGAGTCTGGGGAGAGGGTTGCGAGCTCTGCAACTTGAGCTTGAGACATCGTTTAGCCCCGAGCGGAGAGCACCACCTCCTATGCCGGCAGGGAACCCGAGGACGGACCAGGAAACCCCAGAGGAGGAATCTACGGGGCTTCTTGGCACGGGCGCCGACTCGAGTGAAACGCCGACTTTCCCCGCAATGGAGAACGCGGGTGTAGCGGGAGGATATCCCAGTCTTGGGGAAAATCATGAATCACATCAGAGGCAGCCAGGGGAGACTTCCATTACAGACTTGGGCCTACTGAGTAAGTCCTTTTTACCTAAAAAACCTACAGTGATATCTTTAGAAAACATATGGGAAGCTCTGGTTGGTCTCGAAGCTTCTTTCTCGCAGAAGTTTTTACTTCTCAATCAACATAATTCTGAATCAGAAAAAATAAAAGATGGACAACACATTAATAAAATGGGAAAAGAAGTAGAAAAGAACTCACAATTGATACAAAACACTCAAAAGATACAAGCTGAGCTTATTAAAGAAAATCTCTTTCTACATAATAAAATTGAAATCTTAGAAAACACTCAAAGGTCTAATACCCTCAGATTAACAAATTTTCCAAAGCAATTGTCAATCTCACCATTAATAACTTTTAGAAAGTATCTTACTGAGATACTAAAAATTCCAGAAGGATCATAGCCTCCAATCTCAAAAATATATTATATTCAACCTTTTCTTAAGAAACAAGTACAAGAACATGGAGAAAGATCTGATCAACATTCAGTGAATTTGGATTTGAATTTAACACAAATTTTGCAAGACGACAAAATAGGAATGACAACTGCTACTCTTAAAGTTGTTTTTATTTTACAACCGGATCGAGACTGGGTATTAAAACAATATTTTCTTAACAAAGACCAACTTTTCCTTGATTGTAAAATAAGAGTTTACCCAGATATCTCTAGAACAACTCAGAAGAAAAGACAAGAGTTCTTAAAACTGCGTCCGAAGGCAGTTCAACTGGGTGCATTATTCTGGTTGAACTTTCCTTGCAAGTGTGTTTTAAAACTTAATGCTGTTAAATATGTTTTCTATGAATCAAACCAATTAAATTCTTTTCTGGAAGCTAAACTGGCTGCTTTGCCAGTGACACAGCCAAGTACGGTAATAACATCGACTCCGCAATAGTATGTAAAATCCGGTCACTCTCCTCAGATGTCTTTTCTTTTTTTCTTTAAGTGATAGATGTTGTTAATCTACCTTAAATATTTGATTTCCTGAGAATTGTGAAATGCCTCCAATTGATGGACTAAAGATGAGTAATAGATCACTCCTTAAGAGAAAACAAAGTTTAACTATTATTTGATGTATCTATTTTGACTTAAAATCATCTTTTCGATTTTCAAATGATATGTTGAAATATATTTGAAAAATTCAATAAACAAATTAAAAAAAAAAAATAAACTCTATAGGTTGAGCTCATGTTTCTTCACTGTTCTTATTCTATACAATACAGAGGTCCAGATTTCAGTGAGGATATCCTGTTTCCTGATGGGTTCATCTTAACTGTTGTTGTAATCTGCCTTAGGAAGCCTGGTGTTTTAAAGGTGATAGAATATATTGAAATTCAATGAAAGTAGAATGAAACTCTCCTTTTATTGGGGCACATGGAATCACATCATCTATTTTGTAGAACTTTCTTTTAGATAGACAATTGTATTATTCTGTTTTGAACGTGTTTCAGGGGCAAGTGGTTTTATAAGTCAAAATAAAAAGAAATATTTTGTTTCATCAGATCTCTTTTGTTTAAACATAAATGGGCTATAAAGCCCCTAATGCAGTCCATTGGTTTTCTTATATTTTTTGCTTGTGATGACTGTGCCAAAACTGAAAGCTCTTATCTCTATCTGGTCGATAATAAAGGAACACTATCCACCCTAAAAAGTTGTTTTGTGGCTGTGCATGAGGAATTGTGATATTGAATAAATAAATGTATATTTGTGTCCCTAGTCTTGCAGAAATCCAGTTAATCATTTAACATTAGGGAACATAGCCACAGAGGCATGGTATGGTTGCGTTTTTAATAATGGTATACTAGGGCCATCTAAGGAACAGGTTATTTTGAGTTAGTCTTCACTGGACCAAACTTGCTTTCCTTGTGCCATCACTATCCAGCAGGATAGGGAGTGTCTTAAAAGTGGAGGATAAATTATTTTTTTTTACACATTTATATCACACATTATCCCAAGCGAAGTTGGATTAAATGTGGCTTACATTTGAAAATACAAATACCTGTTTTGTAAAAGGTACATTTTTTTCAATTTTTATTTTGCAAAGTACAGGAGAAAATGCATTTCTGTTTCTTTTTACCAGTATTGCACTGTTTATAGAGTCTGGCTTCCTTGGGCAGAGAGTGGGGTCTCTATTTCAATTTTTGTTGTTTTTATTTTTCTTTTGCGGCTCCCTATTTTATATTAGATTGTTATCGTGGAATGTTGTCACAATTTGGGTTTCTGCCAGGTGCTTGTGACCTTGGTTGGCCATTGTTGGAAACAGGATAATGGGCTAGATGGACCATTGGTCTGACCCGTATGGCTACTCTAATGTTACAAGGTGTCTAGCAGTGGAATAATGTGTGTGCTAGGTAGTTAAGAGACAGGTTGCCTGCTCTGGCCAGTCCAGGGACCTCTTCTGCATCCTGCCTCCTGATGTAACTTACTGTTTCCTTGTAGGCAGGACGCAACAGAGACAGCCTGTATTAATCAGTGCCCACAACCCTTGAGCAACAACACAGACAGCTGTCTAGCTGACCCCAACCAGCGCCTATTTTATAAAAGTCTGCTCCCCTGAGATCAACCTGGCTACGCCTCTGAGCACCATGTTAACAGACAAAGTAGTACCTTTATGTTGTAACATGTCACATACTTGGGTATCCTACAATGGGATGGAGGTTGGTACATAAAAAACCTACAGCTTGCAGAGGATCCACATGAAAAATGATCCCCCTATACAAATAGAAGGTCAGGGATTGCAGCCAGGCAGTGTATATGTGTGCATGAGGGCTAAGGTTGGAACCTTTCTCTCAGGATGATTGCCCAAACCAGGGCAGGAAAGAAAACATTTATTGTCATCAGTGGATGGTAAATTGTGTTCTTGGGACTGAACATGCCAGATGCCTGACATCAAGCCGCCAGGAATACATCAAATAGACATCCTTTGGTTATTCGGGAATGAAGTGGAGTTGTGGTTCAGATTCATCTCTCATGAAACTCCTCCCAAACCACATGATAGTTCCTCAAACCCTAACAGAAGAAGCTATCCATGTATTAATTTGGTGGCATTCATCAACCAGGAATCAAGTGTCCAGAGAAGAGATTCCTGAAACACACTCAATGCAGGTACGGCCTCCTTCCCCAGCAAGTGTGCTCTGATCACCCCGGGTAGGTGAACAAAAGAAACCTACCTGGGGGAAGAAGCACATAGTCTCATCTCAATGAGGAATCACAACAGACACCTTGAATTATGCTTTGGAGGATATCATGTCAGGATATTTCACCCAGAGCAGGTAGCCAGATAAGAGGCAACATTCCAAAGAACTGAAGGCAAGGGTTCATGCTCTTCTGTACAGTCACATGGGTCCTCAGTATACATGTGAACAAACCCTGAGGAGGACAGATGCACAGTATGGGAGTCAACTTCCACAAAGGCCACAGATGAAGTCATTCACCCCCGGATTCTCTATATGTGCTTAGATTTAGGTGCCGAAATCGGCGTGGATTCTATAACACTGCATGTAACTTAATTGGCTTAACAAGCTAATGAGCACAGATATCAGCACTTAATAAGCAATAATGAGCACTAATTGGCACTGATTAGAATTTAGGC